>NW_003303702.1:452753-473328 GCF_000142945.1 Phytophthora infestans T30-4 | reverse complement strand
GCGGCAGCAGCCTCGGACTGAGCAACCGCAACTGACGCTCTAAGTCGGCAACGCGTTGGGGTAATGCCGACAGCGCGTCAGGAACAGGTCGTATCGCAGCGAGGACCTCATCGAAACCAAATAGCTGTCTCGAGACGACGCTGAGTGTGTATATCGCCGTGGAGAGGAGGCACAACGCTGATCTGCACTTGGTGACGAGCCATTGCAGTCAAGTACGGGATTATCGAGGTCATCATGTGATCGACCGATGCCTCCGTACTTTCAGCCAGCATGGCGCGCAGCGAATCTTCGGTGAGTGGTGGTGGACCACCAGCTGGGGCAGGAGGAGCAGCAGGAGCCATCTCCGCGGATTCAGCGACGACGGGGAGTGCTGCAGGAGCTACCGCAGGAAGTGAAGAGTCTGGGGCAGGAAGCGCCGAAGGACCAGTTGATGACGCCGCTGTCGGAGGAAGTGTAGCAGACTGAGGGACGTTCGAACCCTCGGCCTTGCCCTCCTGAGAAACAAGTCGAGTAATGCGAGGTGATGAGCAAGGTGCCGATGATTCAAGAGAAGGATGAGCTGACGTACCTCCAGCTGTTCACGTTCGCGACGTCTACGAGGATTGAGACGCTGAAAAGCGTCGGACACGGCTCGATTCAGACGCTTGGACATACGGTGGCGAGATGGTGAATTGAAGAATGAAGAAATGTCACAACGGGCACCAGTACCGTGGCTTCCATTGCGACAGGGGCAGTTGTGGTGTAGTGATTTCTCCGTGGTTGCGGATTATCACCCGTCGACAAAGACGTGACACCGCCCAAGTTGTTCAAGCGACGAACCCTCGGTCGGATGATGTACGGAGACGCCAAGGTGCAAGGGACTCGACGGCGTCACCTCCGAGTTTTCAACAAGTATCGGATACGGCCCTATGTCACTGAATCCAGGCTGTCCTTATTATTAATAATGGACTGGCCGGATTCGCATTCAGCGGACCATCTACGGTACGAACCCTCAGTGGCGGTTGGGATGAGTTCGCGGAATACTCAGCGACCTTTGGAAGACACGTTCACCGTCTGGGACAGGGCGCGGACCGTTAAAGATGCTCATGCGACAGTGCAGACGACGCTTGGCATGCAAGAAGATCCATAACGGATCATTGTTCACTTGATATTTGTATACTTGATTAGGACTTCTTATTAGGAATAGACCCGAAAGGGTAAGCTTAAATACAGAGCAGAATTTCCACTCAAGCACACAGAGCGACGTCCGGCTTCAAGGTAAGCGTCAGGTCAAGCTTGTTTGAGTGTGTTATGCCTGTCGGTGAACTCGAAGCTCTGTAGCGAGGGTTCATCCGGCAAGGCCAAGAGACTTTGTGTATTGGCCGATTATTATCGGGAGGTTTTACGTGACGGCTTATTGTTGCCTATTTGCACGACTGGGAGTGCTTGAATTGCCTCCCTTTTATTTCTTCCAGCCGAGTGTTGAACACTCGGTGATCTCGTAAAAGGCTTACCCGTGCCTGGTACCCTTCCGCTGTTGGGACCACGAGGATTCAAAACACCTGCTAGCTTTGCTCGTGCTAGTAGCGTGTTCTTATTTTACTGGTTGGCCTATATAAGTAGTTTACAAGGTCCAGTTTGTCCCGGTGCAAGGGCAGAACTGGGGTCTTCAGGTCCGCCCGAACGATCGTTTACTATCCTAGTAGACGTATTGTTGTGGGAACATCCTAACTACATCTGTAGCTAGAGTTCACGTGGGATTTCCAACACCACATCCCCATAGTGAAACAGGCATTTGCGTAGCTTGTAGCATAGATCTTACCTGCCGCATGGCGGTCTGGTTCGTGCACTCCACGATAGCGTTCTCCTGCGGCTGTAGGGGTTGGATGAGCGCGTGTCGATGCCGAGGTACTTGCAGAAGGCCTCGAGCTGCGTGTTGACGAATTCACCACCACCATCAGAGAACAGCATCTTGATGGTCGCCTTCGGGAACTGGTTCTAGATCCAGCGAATCTGCTTCTGTATCAGCTCCGTAGCTTCGTCTTTGTAGGCTAATAGATATCCCCACTTGTATCTCGTAGCTTCGTCGATAATCGATATAAACTGGTTTGATTTCGATATTGTGTCCACTCCAACACTGCATATAGATCGACACAAAGCTTGTGCAAGGGATTTGCAGAGCGAGACGGCTTGCCCTTGTAGCTCATGCGCTTCGTCTTTGGCTCTAAGCATGAAATGCATTCATAGGAAGCAGAACTCTTCGACTGCATGTTGATGTCAACATTATAGTTTCCTGCCATAATCTTGATAGTTTCCATGTTCACGTGGTCAATGCGGCGGTGCAGCAACGTCATGGGATTCTCAGCTTCACTGGCCTTGACGCTCATCACGTTCTTGCTCTGACGTGGTGTCCCCATGCGGTACATCCCGCGGATGTACTTGAAGCGTAGCTTCAATGTGTCCTTGACCAGCCACGTAGACTTCTGATCATGCGCGACGTGCTCCTTGAAGTTTCCTTTGAACTGCATGTAGGTCTGCGAGATCAGGTTGTAGGCAGCCGACTTGGCGTAGCTCACGTCATCAAGGAGGCGCTCCTCGATCTTGCCCGTGTGCTCGTTCAGCACCTGCATAAGCACTGTGCATACAGTTGCGCGCTCGGTGGTGCCGTTGCCGAAAACTAACTCTGCAACTGAGTCTTCGTGCAGCTCCGTAAACAAGGTAAGGTCGCTTGAGATGTTGGTCTGCGCGCCGCTGTCCAACAGCCACTCCACCATGTTCTGACCCTTGTCCTTGTCCTTGTAATTTAAGTTGTCACGCACCGCAAGTACATGCTCTTGTCTTTCAGCTGGAGTCGGTGCAGCCGACTTGGCTGTCTTCACAGTAATCACATCGATCATCCTGCGCGGCGGGTTACTCGAGTTGTTGGCGGAGTTGTTGTTGCTGTCACGCTGGCGGCACTCAGGATCGCCACTCCAATGTCCTTGCTCTCCGCACGTGTTGCACTTCGTCTTCACATAACGCCTGGCGATGTCGTCCCTCGCACGGGATGAGCGCTTGCTCTTCTGCCGCTTGTTCCGCCCACGCGGCGATGAGCTGCGGCTGCGACGATTGTTGCGGTTGTTGTTGCCTCGCGCTTGGCTGCAGCTCGAGTTTCGACGTCCTCCTCCATCGTTGTGTCCGTTTTCACGGCCACCAACAAATGCAGCATCTCGCTGGACGGCACGTCCATCTCCACCGCGTCCTTTCTGTAACTTGGTCTCTTGGCGTGAGTGGTCAGCGAGTCGAAGGCGTTCGATCGCTTGCTCCCACGTAATGGACTCATCGCGTCCAATGCGTATTTCATGCTCGTTTACCACTGCCGGGTACACACCCACTGTGTTCGACAATAGGATAGAGACGGCTTCCTGCTCAGGCAGCTGCTTGTTCAAGGCGCTGCTGGTAGTCGTCGATGTCCCGAATGTAATCGTCAAGTCGTTCGTCACGTTGCAAGCGACGATTCAGCTTATCTCGCTGGAGAAACACGCTGTTTACTCCAGGATGGTTGTCAAAATGATCTTCCAGTGTACGCCACAGTAGGATATGATCAGCACGTTGAAGAACACTTGTAAATTGCATCTGTAGCTCTTGACTAAGTCCCATCGTAAGCTTGCGTTGAGCAACACGCAGTCGTTGTTTGAAACAGCCGCGCTGTCCTTCGTTACGTTGGTCTGCCATCGTTTCGCGCTCCATGATGGGGTCCGAGAGGTGAGCGACGTCGAGAATGGAGCAAATCTCGACGCGCCACGTCTAATAGTTGTTGTCGGTAAGTCTTGCGCTCAACTGCACGTGTCTGCTCTGGTTCATGCACCGGGTGCATCTGTGGTCTCCGACCATGACTTCGTCCATAGCGGAGTCGGTCCCGGCCTCGGTCTGGACTGGCTGCGCTGCAGCCTCGGATGGTCTTGGTTTTCTTGGCGACTCGCTCTGACGCGTGCTGGCGCCGGCGGTAAGTTTCTCTGTGCTTAGGTTTCCTCGGTGGGGCCCGTACGGCGTCGGCGCTCGCTACGGTTGTGCTCGAGCCGCTGAGAATTCTTGAATGAGCTGCCTTTGTGAGCGTCGCGTTGATGTTTCCACTAAAATGTTCTGCACTTGCAGCTGATTGGTCAATGTAGTCATAGCGGTATTAAATTGACCAATAGGAGCTCGAGTTGTTGCTCAACTCCGGTAGATGACGCTTGCGACGTCGCAGGTGTCTCGTCTGACGTTGCCTCGTCTGCTCTTGCAGTCAACTTCAATTCGTCGGACGCGCGCGAGCTTTACTCACCCCGGGCTGGGTTTTCAGCTTCCCTTCTTGAGCTCATAACCTGAGGGATGGTCGCTCCTCGGTTGCTCCAAGTGGTGACCACGACGATGAAGGAAGCAGTCGTAGCAACGCTTAGTTGCAGGGACTGAAAGTCCAGCAGGGAAAAAAAGCCGAGTGCTGCTGCTTGCTCTTGACGGCGCAAGTTGTCGAGTGGGCAGCAGTACACAAAAAACCCGGTAATGTATTCGTAGGATTAGCAGTAGGATGGGGCTGGCGGCTCGCCAGCCAATGGTCCGTCGAAGTCCGGCTTCTGGACGCGAGCATCGCGTCCTGGAGGCACCTGAGCCTCAGGTTGGAGCTGGACGTAGTCCTGGCTCTTCCTCCACACTTGACAGTTCTGGATGGCTGCCTTTAACTAGAAGCGGAGCAACCGTCGCAGTCACGCTGGATCTATGTGGAAAAACGTCTTGGAGGCCCTGAACTTCGCGATGCAGGAAGGGTGGTGTGATTTGGACATCCTCCTGGATTGCTTCTTTCTACACCTGCCCTCACGTGCTGACAAGGTGATCTTGTACTGCGGATTCGAATAGCGCCGAGCGAATCTGGAGGATCCCACTGTGAATCGCCCTGAGAAAACCACCTTGCTGCAAGCTTTACGGGAGACAGACACCGCTGCGTTATGGCGCACCCAATTCAGTCGTGATCTAGCCCCGTCATCCCGCAAATCAGGGTTCTACGGCTGGCGGTTAAACCACAACGTCAGAGTGGGGGATCTGGCGGATCGGCCACCACTGCCTCGTGATCTGGATCCGCCGCATAATCAAGTAGCCAGCTTGAGCCGCTGATTTTGCTCAACCGCTTCTTCTTTCCTGCAGATCTCTCCACGGTAGTCGTTTACGATAGCTCTTGTGGGCAGATCTTGTCAACTTGCCGTTTATTCATCGTAATTTATTTTCATTTCTCCAATTTCCTTCGGCAACTTGATATCTGAGATCGTTGCCATCTTAAATTGTTTAATCCGAGATCAGCACCACCATCCGATCTGGTAACTAGGCCCGGTGTTGTCCACTACTTCGAGAACTGGGCACTTGTCCCGGATCCGCGTCCTTCTCCTCAGATCTCCCATCTTCACTTGTCATTTTCGTGCACGTCACGTTAGTACATTTGCATAAACATCAATGTCCATCCTCCGATCTACAACTTCCTTGTGGATCCTTCCACACAGCTACCCAACGCGTCCTGTCCACGTCGGTAGCTCCCTTCGGGTTACTCCTCTTGACACTGCATCACACCGAACTGGTTTCGACTGATGCGATCCCGCAGAAACGCATACAACAGAGCTCCACAGTTTAGATCTGCTTCGTCTACCTAGCCGGGTTCGTCATATCCACGCCAATGTACCAAGAACTCACGGTAGATCCGAACATATCTCGTACGGTTGCCCGACCGCATATTCGTGATCCTTTCCACCTCGAATTCGTCGGATCCAAGATCTGGAGGCCAACTGTCCTCTGGTAGCAAGATCTCGTCAAATCAATTCGATCTCGTTCATTCACCGTAATCGGGATTGTGGTGTAGTAGAACACACAAATACCGTCAGATGTGGATTCCTTACACAAACCACAACAAATCGCCGAGTTAGGTCGGCAGTTGTATGGCCTGTGCAGAGGGTGGTCCCCTCGCGGTTCGGCCCTTCCGGGACAGACGAGTGGCTCGCTTCCACTCGGCTCCGACTAACCAAGTCAGAGCACTTCCGAGACTCCGACGAGTTTGGTTCGGCTGAGCTCGTTCACAAACCCTGTGCCCTCCACCAAAGGATGGACGACGGCGCGCGAGCGCTTTTACAGGTCACCGAGCGCAGAGGCTGCTCAGCTAAAAGTGTTACGGCACCCGGACTATCCAACGTAATAGCCCGCTGATTGTGCGGGGCTTTCTTTCGCGCGTAGCGAGACTATGTCCTACCTGGACGGACCTAATCTCTTGGCGCTACCAGTCAATACCCTACAAGCTATGCCTCTCGAGTATTGACGGCAGGCATAATCCAGCCCTGTGCAGGGACTTACCGGAAGAGTGTACACGTGTCTTGGACCAGGGATTTCTGCTATGTTATCTTTTGGGAGCCTTTTCGGCTCCCCCTATTTAATCATATGGTTCTCATACAAATATCTAGTGAAATGTAGTCGTTTCGGATCTCTACCGACCCTTCCGCTGGGTTCAGGCGACCGTTGAGCTCAGCGGCTATCCGGATAGCATCATCCGGACAGATCGCTGAGTACTTACCGTGAACCTTTGTTCCTAAGCTCTGGGCTATCAGACCGAGCCGATTCTTGATCTAAAGTAGATTGGCGTATGGTCGAATCTGGAAATCCCTACACCACAACTACCCCGGTTATGATACGAGCCGAGCTGGTGAGTGTCTTAATCCTTCATTTGGTTCTGCCACCGTTGGTCCATACTCGGCTGATGACGTCTCGCGAATCTCCAGCACCTTCTTCGGTACGTTTGTTGCTTCCGCTGTCGCTCACTTGGCAGCTCCTTACTCCTCGCATGTTACTCCAGCACAATTCGCGGCGACATCATTCTCCTCCAACTTTTCGTCGAGGTGAAGGCGCGCCAGCTGAGTCGATTCCTCGACCCGTCGGTACTCGTGGGGTCAGCGACCGGCATGAAGCTGGGCTGGTCGACCTGACAACTTCCCATGAGTCTGACGCGGAGTCGGCGCACCCTCCTGGTCCACCGAGCTTGCTGGGCGACACCACTTCGGGCGCCAGCAGTCAGTCAAGCTCGGCTGCTCCAGTGAGTCTTGACTCCCTCATGACCAGGGTTACCGAGCAGGGATACGAGCGTCGAGAAAAATTGACCTTCTTGGCGAGGCTCATGGCCTACGGATTCACTCGTTCCGTGGAACCTTCTGGTTCCGTGCAGCGGCGAGCGATCCTGCAGGCTTCTTCCGCGGGGGAGCTGTTGAACACCGTGAAAGGCAACTACGCCGCTCTTGATTATCCCCAAATCATTGGTGATCTCAGGGCCGACAATCAAGCTGTTCAAGAAGAGAATCGCGCGTTGACTCGGCGATTGGACATTCTTGCTCTCAGCAATGTTGACTTGTCCACTCAGCTCTCATCGGCGCGACAACAGGTATCCCGATTGGAGGCTGCTGCCGCGCAGTCTGCTAATCTCCTTGCTTCACTGCGAAAGGCTGTAGCCCTGAGTGAAGCGAAACTTGCTCGGGCTATCGAAGCTGAGCAAGGCAAGGTTGAAGCTGCGTTGCGTCAGGCCCAGCTCCATCATCAGCAAGGCTTGGATCGATACGCCGAGATCGCAGTCCTTCTCCGATCTATTTCCGAGAGGGACGCGGCGTTCGTTACTCTCCAAGGCATTGCTTCCAAGCATTTCGAGCAGCTGCAGGAATCGGTGCAGCTGTACAGCTCAACCGGCACTCAACCCTTGCAGCACGCTCAGTTGGTGATCGCTGAGCAGCGGGCAGTGATCTTGTGGCAGAAGCGGCTCATTCGTCGGAACGGTTTCATTCCGATGCACGACCCTCTCATGGCTGCTGCTGCTGGCGCTGGTTTAGAGGTTCCTGGACTTGATCCGTCCGACCTTCGTCTTAACGCCCGGCTGTGTCGCGTCTTGGAGTCTCGCTTCCCTGAAGTTCTCCACATTCCAGCAGGCGAAACTCGGCGGCTGGAGCTGATCGTTCATCCTCGCCGATACGTCTCAGGGACTGGTTCTGCTGCTGGTCCTAATGTAGCTCCTCCCGTGGATCCGGCTTCTTCTGCGACCCCTTCGGCGGACTTGGCTGCGGCTCCTGTCAGTTCAGCGACGGCTACGAGTCAACCCGAGCCGGCCCTCGCCCAGCTTCATCGTACTCCGTTGGCGGACTTGACGTCGACGCAGCGGCTTCGGCATTATGCCAATCTCAAGTCTCCAACTGCTGCAGGTCCTCATCACCGTTCGCCGGCGCCGCATCCGCCTCAGCCGTACGCTTGTCCACTTCCCGGGGAGGAGGGACACGAGACTATCAGTGCCCTTTTGCGTTCGAGTTCTCCTCAAGCTATCGTGTCCGATGGAGGGAAACCCCGCTCTGGTAAATCTCGTCGTCGGACTCGGCGGAAAAAGGTTCGCCAACTTCAGTTGAGTTCCACCACACAGCCGCCTGTCTCCGCGCACTCGGAAGACGACGATGAAGCTTCGAGCGGAGCGGAATACGAGTTTGAGATGTCTGAGCCTGCCGACGACACCGTTCCTGCGTTTGATTCGACGACTTCGGTGGGTTCTTCGTCTTCTGGTCCTCTGTCGACGTCGTCCGTCGTGGCTACTCAACCACCGCCGGTATCTTCTTCCGATGTCGTGGCTTCGCTTCCTGTCCCGGCTACAAGTGTTTATGCCCCAGGCTCGACTTCACCCATCTCCGCTGAGTTGCCCCAGTCAAGTGTGCCCCTCAGCGTCGTATCAACGGTGCTTGGGCACTCCCGGTCGTCATCTGGTCGATCTTCTCACGTCTCTCCCTCTCGGGGTCTGAGCGTATCCACTACACCGACTGATCTAGTGACTCCGGCCGTGAGTGTCCTCAGACCGTCTCTCCCTGCGAGCTCGGCGGTGTTGACATCCCCGTCTGGGCGCCCCATCCGGAGATCTGCTGCGACTGCTCGCACTGTGACTGCTCGCACTGTGACTGCTCAGCTGCTTGAGGACCTTGACGCATCTGACGACGAGGTCTTAGGGCCTGGCGACGGTTCTGCACCGTCCGACGGCTCGACGAATCTTGCCGCTGAGTCGCTCTCGGATCCCATTTCTTTATCCGAGAACTCGGCGGGCAGTCCTTCAGGTTTCGACTCGGCGGTCGAAGATGCTCGTCGTTCTGCCAAGGCGAGAAGTCTTCATGCGGCAATCTTCGGCTCCGACGATGGGATGAGTGATGAGTCCTTACCGCCGAGTGGTCGCCACTTTTCGCGACATTCATCGACGGATTCTGGTGACGGGACGACGCTTTCTACCTCTGCGTCGGATTCGGGGGAAGCAGCAACGTCACAAGCGTCGTGCCTCGTCGAGTTCTACCGGTCTTCGGTCCAAGCTGTCCAAGAAACACAAGAAGCACAAGAATCATCACAAGAAGCATCGACACCACAAGCATCGGCAGCCTGCGTCAACCCCTGACCTGGCTCCTGCCCAATCTCTTTCGGCTGCTCCTTCGCCGAGCGTGCTTCCGGTAGCGTCAGTTCCCTCTCAGCCGAGTTCGACTGTATCACGGCCGGCTTCGGTCACTCTGCCAAGCGCTCTTACACTCCCACTGGCGACGTTACGGACCCGGGCCTCGCAAGCGGTTTCCAAGGATTGTCGCTTGACTCTTCACATGGCTTAACTCCGCGAAGTGCCATTTATGCATTTCGGCTCAGCCCGTTGTTGGAATGCATTATTGGATACACTGAGCGGAGGGGTGCAGCTGGAGCTCGTTGGTGGCAAGAGTCGCGTGCCACCCACGACGTGTTCCCTTGACGGCATACGAGCTTTCATGGCTGTCCTTGATCCAAGTCATCCTTGTCAGCGTCTCCGGCGGATGCTTCCCAAACTTCCTTTCTTCTTTTTTCCGTCAGTGCTGGAGGAGGCTCGGCGGTGCTTGGCTTCTCAGACCCGACCTCGAACCTTGATGCAAGTTCTTGGAGATTTGTGGGTGAAGCTTCGTGGCGACAGTCCTTTGGACTCAGCGGGGAAGCCTATCAAGACAGATGGCCAAATGACTCGTTACTTTGTTGCTCTCTACGAGCGTCGCCACTGGATCGTCGACTCAAGTCTGTTGATGGGTCTCCATCCCGACGTCAACCCGACTACCACGCCTGCTCGGCTTGCTGAAGTGTCTGAGCTGTGGCTGGTGTACAAGCGCGAGCGCAAACACCGTAGCGACACCCTACGATCTTTGGTTGTCGCTGTCTACGACCAGCTCTACTCGGCGGTCACCCAGAAGCTCGGCGGCGAACCTGCTCCTCTTGTAGATGCTGAGGTGTATTTCGATCCATCCGTCCCCCATTATTCTCCTGTTAACCTTTCGTGGGTTTCATCCGGGAGAGACTGGGTTCAGAGTACTCACGATGTGGATCTAGCCGAGCCCTGGCGAGTTTGGTGGCTAACCGACCCGGCGGTTCACCCGTATAACACATGCTTCCGCGCTCGAAACGTGGACTTCTTGGTTTTCGCTCCGCGCGGTATGGACCCTCAAGTTGTTGACGACGCGATCGAAGAAGACTTCGATCTTGCCGAACAAGCGCCTCCTGCGTACGCTCAGGGTGCTCCACCTCGGCTGAATCGTCAAGGTATCCACATCTTCGCTGGGTCTTCAATCGGTGAGCTCGGCTCGGGTGACAAGAGCACGTCTGATGACGACTCGGCGGACGACGGGTTGGGTTCTCCCAATCTCCGAGGCGCGTCTCCGAGTATGTCTCTGTTCGGCACTCCACCTCCAAGTGGAACGAATCCGCCTCATGCCACGTCAGCCGAGTCGGGTTCTGAGGCACCGGTTCTTCTTCCACCTGCTTCGGCGTCAGTCTCCTTAACTAGCTCGGCGATGATACTTCTTGCCACGGCTGCGGATGTTGCATCTCCTCCAGCAGTTTCTCAAGGGGCGAGGTCTGCTACGCCGCAACGCCTCCCCCCTCGTCGAGTCCGCTGAGCTCTCCCCACTCCGTCGGGTTCACCTCTCTTGGAGTCCGTATCGCCTTCTTTTTAATTTTCTTCTTTTGACTGAGCGTCCCGTAGGTGTCGTTCTGGACTTCATTTTGTAATTATTCAGTATATGTAATTTCGACACAGTAGGCGAACTCGGCGCTCGAAGATCCAGCCGTAAGAAATGACTTGGGGGATGTTCCAGCGTGCCATAGGACTGCCGACTACGCGGGTGAAGAGTATGGGTGCGTGGATGTCTGTCCTGCCGTCGCAGCAGACTCAGCGGTACAGCGCCCTAGCGTGACGACTGCAAATTCCAACCTGGAGGTATTACCTTCCAGAGATGTTGAGGCTAACAGTGAAGGACTGAGCTGGACGGTGAAGATTAGTAACCGCGGTGATGAAGGTGAAGCACGAGCCAAGTGTGGAGTCGATGAGTTAGGTTCTGCAGCCGTGGTGAACTCAGCGATGGGTACGCCAAAAGCCTGCATTATCCAGTCGGCGGCGGTGGACTCGGCGTCAGCGGATCCAAACACTGAGAGTGATGCGGACGTGGCCACAGCACGTCGTCAGGATATCAGCTATCCCGGAGACGCGTTTGCACGCACGGAAGTTAGTTGTGCCGTCGCAGCCAACTCAGCGGATATGCTCTCCGACGCGACAAAGGACTATGATAGTCGGGAGGTACTACTACAGGAAGGAATAAAGCCCAACGACGACCCAGCTACGGCGGACTCAGCGTTGGAGACTATGGATGCTGAAACCGGTTCGGATGTGGTTAGACGACACGACGATGATACCATCTACCTCTGAGACAAGTTTGAACACGCAGAAGTCAGATCGGCCATCGTAGTGGACTCAGCGGATACGGGCCTCACGTGGACGACAACTATGATTTATCAGAGGTATTACAGTTGAGAGTACTGGAACTGAAATCGGAGTAACGAGCTCAGCGACGACGGTGTTCGACCCCGGCGGGATTGGCTACAGTTTAGAACAAGCTGAAGATGATGAATGCAACTCGACGAGAGACCCAACGGGAACCCTAAGACAACACTACGTGGTTATCGCAGCGACCGAAGACGAGCAAGAGGATGATGTGGACGACAGTAAGACCAATATCTTTGAGCGGAGTGGGACAGATCTGGAGTTGACGGACTACGCTCACGAGTTAGCTTTTCTTCCCGACCTCACTGAAGTTGAGCCTACAAAACTCGACTATGGCGCTCCAAACGTTGAGTCAAGTAGTCATACGCCAACACAGTCGGCTAGGTTGGTGGCAAAGCTGCAAAAGCACGAAGAAATAATGATTTCAAGTGGTAATGCCCTGCCGCCTCCAGTGTACGGAGCATTGTGCGACATCGACGTTCAAGGACACGCACCTATCAAGCAGAGAGCTCGGCGGATACCTCTCCGCCACTTGAGCAAACTGTGCGAGTTGTTGAAGGGGCTGCTTCGAGCTGGGTTGATATCATTCTCGGGCAGCCCTTGGGCCTCGCCAGTGGTGATACTGCTCAAGAAAAATGGTGTGGATATTCAGCTATGCATTGACTATAAACTAGCTCATGCGATTACGACGCCGATGGAATACGCTATGCCACTAGTCGATGACCTGCTCACCGAATTGGAGAGTTACCTGTGGTTTTGCTCGCTTGATGCTGCGAGCGGATTCTGGGCAGTTTTGATGACTCGTCGAGCTCGGCAGATCTCAGCGTTCGTCTGTGCACTTGGACACTTTGAATGGTTACGAATGCCGTTTGGACTGAAGTATGATTTATCAACGTCTCATCGACAACGCTCTATGGGAATACGTTCAGCCCAAGGGAGGATGACAGTTGTTTGCTGAACGAATGGCTATTGCTGAAGCCGAGTCGGGAACTCGGCGAGTCGAGCTCGGCGGAGTCGGCGATTCAAGGCCAGGACAGCTGACGAAGTTCGAAGCGGACCACCAATCACAAGCTGACTGCGATCCGGTCCAAGACCTGGTCAACGGACCGGACGGCGACATGTTCGCTAATGGAGAACCAGGCCAGTCTTATTTGATCCCGGTGTTCAAGCGGAGGTCGTTTGTCGATGATATCTGTTTTGGAGGGGAGACGTTTGACGCCTGCTTGGAGACACTGGACCGACTACTAGCCCGGTTCACAGAATGTCTAATTAGCATCAGCCTTACCAAGAGCATCTTTGTCCAACCCAAGGTTGATTTCCTGTCGCACGAGATTACGCCGAGTGGCATACGCGCTGACGCGAAGAAGATAGCCGCGATCGCCGAGCTCTCCTCCCCGAAATCAAAGAAAGGGATGCAAGCCTTCCTCGGTGCACTTAACTTTTACGGCCGATTCATCCTGAACTTGGCTGTTTATGGAGCGGTACTCTATCAGCTAAAGGACACGGACTTTGGTCCTGGGGGTGACTTGACGTCAGCAAAAGCGTCATTCGCCGAGCTAAAAAAACGGGTAGCAGAAGCTCCAATTCTTCGCCATTTCGACTCGGCGAAAGAAGTCCACACAATGTTGTACGCTAATGACTGGGCACTGAGCAGTACTATGATGCAGCCGCACGACGACAAGCTGCACCCAGTTCGCTTCTGCGGACGCGTACTAAAGGAGAATGAACTCGGCTATCATCCCGCTGAGAAAGAAGTGGTCGCGCTGTTGCAATTACTGAAAGTGTGCTACACTATATTGGCGGGGAAGACGCTACACGTCTACACCCGTTTCTCAACGCTGGAATGGGTGTTTAAGTCAAAGTCGTTGTACGGCCGCGCAGTCAGTTTCGCAGTTATGTTGTCGCCCTACGATTTGAAGGTGAAGCGAGTACATGAACGAGATGTAGACTTCGCCCAGTTGCTTCAGGCGTCGATAACCCCGTTTATCGGACTCGACGATTCCTTGAAGCACTTTGCGCCTCCCTCCAAGAGCTCGGCGACAGTTCGAATGGACCCGGAGCTGCTATACACCCGAATACCAGCCGACTTCGCGGGATGTGTACTGTCATTAGATGGCTCAGCGAAGACAGCTAAGTACGGCGGGTATGGAAGCTGTTCGTGGATCCTATGGCGCCTTCCGAATTGGGACATTGAGGTCGCTGCGAGTGCGTACCTGTCGTCCACCACGGTCAACATCGACGAGTATACCGGCATGAACAATGGGGTCTTGGCGGCGATTGACCGAGGGATAACTGACTTAATTATCGTGGGAGACTCCCGGCTTGCAATCCAGCAATCCATGGGGGTGATAGCATGCAAGAAGGACACGTTGCAAGTGGCGTTAGGACGACACAAGGATCTCACGAAGCGACTCAACTCGGTTCGGTATCGACACATAGCGCGACACTATAACGCCGCGGCTGGTTCTCTCGCCACCGAAGCACTCGAAGCAAAAGCCGGACGAGTAATTCTCGGGACGGATAGGAAAGCAGAACTGAGAACGATTAACCGAGTAGCCGAAGAGCTGTACGCCATAGACAACCCAGCGGAAACCCCGATTGTCACGGAAGTCACTCGTAGCCGAGTACGCCGAGTTCACTTTGAGGATGAGCTGGATGAAGACTCGGCTAGAGCAAGAGGAGGAAGTCAGGATCACGAAGCTATATCAACAAAACCCGGAGAATCCGCGTTTGAAAGCAGTGGAGATGAATTCGAACAAGTCAGCAGGGCGTCGACTCGGCGGACTAACCGCACGACCCCGAATGTTGAAACAGGGTCGCAGATGGAGTCAGCCCAGACGGCTCAGAATGCCAACGCCATTGATCCAGTGACAGTACAGACTGAGCGGAGACGACGAATCGCGAAGGCACAAGACGAAGAACTCAGGTGGGCCGATCTGAAGGCGTACCTGAGAGGTGAATTTGAGGACCTTACACACCGTCGAGCTCAGAATGCCGGCAAAGTCGCAGAAGTCTTTGTACTCAGCGAAGACGGCCTGTTATACCGCCGAGATGAAACTCGCCGACAAGGCGAACTCGGCGAGCTGAACCTCTCATTGAGATTGGTGATTCCGTCAACTATGGTCGACGAGATACTTCATAACTGTCACAACTCGATCGAAGGGGGTCATCAAGGCATCGTCAGAACTTCTCACCGAGTCAAATCCGACTACTACTGGATTGGTCTTTACGCCGACGTGGTGAAACATGTTAGAGCCTGCGAGGACTGCAGTACCAGTAAGAGCAAGCCACAGTTGAGAGGTTACTCGCCGGGAAATGTGGTGTCAGACCACCCATTCCAAGTCGTGTCAATAGATTTCGTGATTCCCCCACCTCGAACTCAGCGGGCAATACTGCACTGCTGTTGTTCCAGGACCACTTCACGGGGTTTGTTATCGCTAAGGCTATGAATGACACCGGGGCAGTCGAAATGGCCAAGGTGTTTGAAGAATGCGTCTTCAGGCAGTTCGGGGCCCCGTCTCTGATACGGCACGACCGAGATCCAAGGTTTTTGAGTGAAGTATTCCAAAAGTTCTCCAAGATGATGCAGTCGAGATCAAGGGCTACGCTGAGTTACCGACCACAAGCTAACGGTCAACAAGAGAGGTCAGTCAAGACAATGGTTCAGACTATACGGGTCTACGTGGAAGACCCACTTCAAGCCGACTGGGATGACATCGCCGAGAAGATGGTACACGCTATCAACAACTCAAGAGACTCGACTCGGCGAGAAACCCCTTTCTATCTGGTACATGGCTGGGATGCCAAGTCTACACTCAAGGCTATGACGAGCTCAATACGACGTGGACAGGCCGCTCAGCCAGCTCGGCGGATGCGGTCGAGTGGCGCCGAGAAGCGAACAAACAACCAGAAGTTGCCCTACGATTAGCAGCTGAGTTCCATGTGCGAGAGAAGGCACGACGAGCTCGAGAGCACAACGAAGCACTGAGCAAGAAGGAGAAAAGATCCATTCCCAACACAGCAGATGACGAAGACGGAGTTGCAGAACCAGACGATGAATCCACCGAATCCTTGTTCAAAGAAGGAAAACAAGTATGTCTGTTTATGGAGCGAGTCAATTCGGGCCTGACTAAGAAGTTAGCACATCGATGGCATGGACCATTCAGGGTGATGAAGAAGGTGGAAGAATTTGCCTATGAATTGGAGTTACCCGACAAGAGTGGATATAGGTTCTACCCAGTGGTCCATGTATCACGTCTGAAGGCAGTCACCGAACTCGGCGGAAGACCCAAGACGAGGCTAATCGCCGACCTCGAAGAGACTCAGCGATTTGACTTTGACGAGGAATTACTACCTGAAGATAGCTGGGAGCCAGACGCAAGTATGAACCAGCATGAAGTCGAACCAATCCTCGACGACGAGCTACCATTATCCACGAGTACGTCCCGGTCACAACGGAATTTTAAGGCTAAGTGGGTCGGCTACGATAAGTATACTTGGGAACCACTGTTGAATCTGTCATGTGGAGGTCTCCTGTTTGACTATCTACGACAAAAGAAGCGCGAAAACCGTCTGCAAATGGTGCAAGTTGCAGATGAGGATTAACAGTTATTGCACCAAATGTTACACCAACTCAGCGGACGACACAGGCCGAGTTGAGATGTAATGCTGTCACCACATGGTTAATCCCAGCACTTATAGTGGCCAGGGTGCTCATAGCTGAGTTCACCTCGCCCACAATACTTGGTCTAATAACTTCAAACTTGGCTCGGTCGTCAATAACGGGTTGGTCGTCGCGTAGGACTTGTTCCGAGCATTCTTCAAGGTCTGCTTCCGTTATAGCTGAGTCTTCAGTCGCCGACGCTTCTTCCTTGGTCCCTACTGCACTTGTTCCTTTAACCGCTGAGTTCGTGCTGGCGTCAGAAATGGCGCCATCGTCTTCAAGCTTGGGCAGATGATAGGAGACACCTTGGTCATCGTGTAGCACCGGCGTACGATCCGCTCGGACGTCTTCCAGCTTGAACGCTGAGTTTATAGCCGGGTCACGCCTTGTCACCCCCGAAGTTGATATGACGTCGGCGTTACCGCGACGCCTCTCGTCTTCGTCGGCTTCTGTATCAGCTTCGATCCTTCTCCAGCGTTCGGCGCATGTTAACTATGGTCCGTTCTCCACTGGAGGGGGTCGTCTTTCCACCGCCGTCGGAATAGGGTATTTTCGTCTTTCCACAGCTGGCGGCTGGTGTGACAACCAGTCCTCGTACAGTCGTTGTTCCATCTGCAGCAAATCTTTGTCCATCGCTGACACAAATGCCAATATCTGCCAGTCACGGTATTTCGCCGAGTTCACGCGGACATATCCCTCATTGGCCAGTACTCCGTGTGGTTGCCATTTTTCCACATAAAAGTGAGGTGGGCACCAAACTGACGTCGGTCGTACGTTCGTAATTAGGACATGGGTTGGTCTTCCTCGGCGATTAAAAACAACCGTTGGAATCCAGCCCTTCGTCCGTCGCACCCACAAGTCATGCGTCGACTTACTGGGTTGCCGCCTGGCCAATTTGAACTCAGCGGTCATTCGACTTTCGATTGTTAACCCGTCTGGTGGCCCACATGGGACATTTGGCCCGAACTCGGTCTTTGTCGGCGCATTACTTGATCGGATGAGTGGGATCACCATCTCATCGGGTAGCTTGACCGCCGAGTTGTACAGATCCAGACGGATCCCAGCTGGGATCATGAAGTCAGTGCCGAGAATCAAATCGACTCCGGCATTATGAGGCATTATCCATACTTCAAACTCGTATGCCACTTCCCAGCCGAGTGTCACCTTCACAACTGCTCGTGACGTTGTCACCATTCTGTCTTTACGTATTCCTTGTATGTCGATCCGCTTATCTCGGCTGGCCACTCTCTTGAGACGCAGTTTCTTCGCGAAGTACTCACTAATCGCCGAGACATTTGCTCCGGTGTCCAATAGTCTCTTGGTCCTTCGGTCGTTCACTGCCCCCAATACGAGAGCTCTCATTCTAACTCGGCGATCAAACGTCTGTGCTGACCACCATCCCAGCCGTTCTCCTGGAAGCAGATTCATGATTCTGGTACGATGCACAGCCTGGTCTGACTGCCGAGTTACACTTGCAATCGCTCGGTAGTTATCATCTAACTCACCGAGCTCACGTTCAATTCCGTCGATTTCACACATCCAATTGCCATCCCCGCTTCGTCCCTCGGGCAGTCCTGCTTCATCTACGAAGGCAAACAAGAAGTTCGCCTCAGCTGCAGGTTCAGCTGACTGTGGCAGCCCGGCATATTCCATCCCAGTCAGTGTTGGCGGGCCGCCGAATTTAAATCACTCGGCGTGTAAAGGTTTTGCAGGTCTTCTGGCACTTGCGACTTGTCGACAGAGCTCTTCACGAACGCAGCCAGCTTCTCGTATTGACGAAACATATCGCACTGGCCGACTTCATGGACTTGTCTGCAGAATTTGCAGCGCCGCTGATAGTAGTGAGCCGAGTGCCCCGTTCTTCCACAAGCTGCACAAGGTCCACGCTGTGAGTTGTCGCGTGATCCATCTCCACGGTTTGACTGTTCTCGTTGGTTGTACGGTCGCATAGGTCGATTCGCCGAGTTCTCCCAACTTCGATTCGAGCCATTCTGGTCTCCCGCCGAGTTCTCCGATTTCACACATCCAATTGCCATCCCCGCTTCGTCCCTCGGGCAGTCCTGCTTCATCTACGAAGGCAAACAAGAAGTTCGCCTCAGCTGCAGGTTCAGCTGACTGTGGCAGCCCGGCATATTCCATCCCAGTCAGTGTTGGCGGGCCGCCGAATTTAAATCACTCGGCGTGTAAAGGTTTTGCAGGTCTTCTGGCACTTGCGACTTGTCGACAGAGCTCTTCACGAACGCAGCCAGCTTCTCGTATTGACGAAACATATCGCACTGGCCGACTTCATGGACTTTCTGCAGAATTTGCAGCGCCGCTGATAGTAGTGAGCCGAGTGCCCCCGTTCTTCCACAAGCTGCACAAGGTCCACGCTGTGAGTTGTCGCGTGATCCATCTCCACGGTTTGACTGTTCTCGTTGGTTGTACGGTCGCATAGGTCGATTCGCCGAGTTCTCCCAACTTCGATTCGAGCCATTCTGGTCTCCCGCCGAGTTCTCTCGGCGGTCCGGTGTATATCCCTTATCATTGGTAACGCCGGCGTCTATGTAGTCGTCGTCTTCCGCTGCGTCGTAGCCTCCGGACTGGCTCTCATCATCCCATTCGTCTTCGGAACTGTAAGGACTCGGCGGGTTCTGATCGAGGAGTTCCTCCCCATCTGAGTCAGCGTCAACAAAAGTGACTCGGCGGTCGCGGTTTTCTTCCTTGCGACCGCGCTTCTCATCTCGACGTCCATCTCGGCGTTCATCTCGGCGGCTTGGATCCTTCCGCTTATCGTCTCGGCCTCGTGCGATCACGAGTCGGTCGCGTTGCTTCTTGCGCTTTTCACCGAGGATCCGAAGATTGATTATCTGCTCCACCTTACTGATGTCTTCCAACTGCAAGGGGTACATCAAACCATTACATCGTCATCACCACAATGCAGCAGGAAGTGCTCGACATGGTCAGCTGCGTCGGCGCCACCTTTCTCGTACTGGATCTTGGCTGTCCGAGCATACCCATTGAGCCGGATCAGGAAGTCGCAGATCGGCTCGTTGACTTTACGTCTCGCCGAGTAGTAACGAGTGCGGGCGGATTGGTCAAACTGTGAGCAATAATAATCCAGGAACGCCTCGCTGAGTAGTTTCCAGCGTCGCTGAGTCTTCTTCGGCAGCTGCCTATACCAACTCCTCGCCGCGCGTCCCAAGCATAGCGAGAAGGGTTCGCACCAGGCACTTTGGGCATCCTGGTGCTCTTCATCTCGTAGATGAAACGCTTGAGCCACTGGAGCGATGCGTCATAACGGTAGCGCTTCCCTTCGAACTCAGCGATTTTGTCGAGTGAGGGGTGGGTTCGGACTTCTAGGTACTGAGTCGAGTCTTCTTCAGCGCGTCGAAGCTCAAGTTTCGAATGTAGTCCTTCACGGTGTCTTCATGGGTTTCTCTCACATCGAAGGCGTCATCGTCCTCCTCGTCCTCCTCGTAAGCCTCAGCTTCATCTGCAGCGTCATACAATTCACGGTAACGACCTGCATTCCGCTGTCCACGACTCGGCGCTCGCTGAGTCGGGTTGAGCTTCATCGGGGTCAGCATGTGGGAGTCTTCGAAGTATGGATTGCCTTGCGTAGCGCGAAACACTTCACGCCTCTTCGTCTACGGGGTCTTCGGCAAAGGAATTTTGCTTGGGTCTTCGCCGAGTGTTTTAAATTTGGCTACTCGGCTGTACACCTGCTTCGTTCCACCAGGGGCCTTCTCCAATCCAAACGCCACTCTCAACTTCTTCTTCCATTGCCAGAGCTCGGCTCCGCCGCGGGTCAGACTCCAGTCGGACAGGATGAGGCTGTTTGGTCGGCTGTTGCACCGATAGCCCATCGCCTTCAGCAGCAACACAGTTTCTTCCATCAACTGATTGATGTTGGCTGCACGCACCGGTTGAGTTAGCTCGGGACCCAACATCGGACACTTCGCCTGCGCCATCGCCACAGGCGCGAACATCATCATCCATTCCGATCTCGTTCATATCTCCTCGCGGAGTCGAGCCAACACTTTATTTGAGGCTCGGCGTATCGGCGTTGCCAGTCGCTTACAGTATAAGGGGCGGCCGGTCCCCCTCCGCAACCCGAATTT
>NW_003303702.1:448447-452653 GCF_000142945.1 Phytophthora infestans T30-4 | reverse complement strand
TTCGTTTTTTCCCAAAGTTCAGCGGTTTTCGGCCTTTTTTTCATACTCTCCTTCAACTTGCATCTCGGCTCTCGCTCTCCTTGGGTTTGTCCATCCTCGTCAACTTGGACGGGTCGCCCCCACTCTCATCGTCATGGCGATGAGTCGTTGATCCGGCGGGTCCGACCCCGCGAGAGGCGATCCTCCAGCCGTCGCTGGGCTTCCGTCGCTCGGAGTTGCTGATCCCCTTGACCATCTTCACTCTTCTCTATCTCTTCTCTTCCTCTTAACTTGGTTAGCTGGCACCTATAAAAAACAAGCCCACACTCCTGTTCCCGGGTCGCGGCACCAGTTGTGGTGTAGTACAACACACAAATACCGTCAGATGTGGATTCCTTACACAAACCACAACAAATTGCCGAGGTAGGTCGGCGGTTGTATGGCCTGTGCAGAGGGTGGTCCCCTCGCGGTTCGGCCCTTCCGGGACAGACGAGTGGCTCGCTTCCACTCGGCTCCGACTAACCAAGTCAGAGCACTTCCGAGACTCCGCCGAGTTTGGTTCGGCTGAGCTCGTTCACAAACCCTGTGCCCTCCACCAAAGGATGGACGACGGCGCGCGAGCGCTTTTACAGGTCACCGAGCGCAGAGGCTGCTCAGCTAGAAGTGTTACGGCACCCAGACTATCCAACGTAATAGCCCGCTGATTGTGCGGGGCCTTCTTTCGCGCGTAGCGAGACTTTGTCCTACCCGGACCAACCTAATGTCTTGGCGCTACCAGTCAATACCCTACAAGCTATGCCTCTCGAGTATTGACGGCAGGCATAATCCAGCCCTATGCAGGGACGTTACCGGAAGAGTGTACACGTGTCTTGGCTACTAGGGATTATGCTATGTTATCTTCTGAAAGCCTTTTCCGGCTCCCCCTATTTAATCATATGCTTCTCATACAAATATCTAGTGAAATGTAGTCGTTTCGGATCTCTACCGACCCTTCCGCTGGGTTCAGGCGACCGTTGAGCTCAGCGGCTATCCGGATAGCATCATCCGGACAGATCGCTGAGTACTTACCGTGAACCTTTGTTCCTAAGCTCTGGGCTATCAGACCGAGCCGATTCTTGATCTAAAGTAGATTGGCGTATGGTCGAATCTGGAATTCCCTACACCACATGATCTTAGGTCAGTTTTCAACTTAGAGACAAGTGGTACTCGAATCCAGCGATCTCGAATCGTACCGCGTGCGTATCGAGCTTTTCCGATACTCTGAATGGTCCATGCCAGAGGTGGACCAGCTCCGCGCGTACCCTTCTGTCAGCCGATCTAGGTACATCCATACTCGGAATCCTGTTGACATCTGGTCAAGCCGAGGCACCTCGTTATACTAGTCTGCGCGATCTGCAATCACCTCCTGCAACCGACGATTCGCTTGCGATCTGGCCCGTCGATAGTACCTCCGGATCTGGTACCGCCATCGTCTTCAAACCCGGTCTCGCCTCCTGGTGCTGCCCACCGGAGCAGTAGCCTCCAAGGTAGATCTGGGATCCCATCCATGTACCAAATAGAAGGGCGTTTCACCTCGTGTCCGATCTTGTGCCGTGTTGATGGCGAACGTGAGACGCTCTGTGTATTCGTCTTTATCCTTTTATCCGGACACGGGACATACATTTTCAGCGCCCTCGGGATCGTCTGTACCATTCACTGAGCAGATCGGTTGGTCTGTGAACGGTACGCCATGGTGGCTCGCTGTCTCTGGCCCACGATCTTGTTTAATGTGCTAAATAAATCGGACATAAACCCTGGCTCACGATCATGCCGAATCATATCACTGGCTCCAAATCGGGGGAAAACGCACTCTCATAGGGCTTTGCGATGGTTTGAGCGGTTCTGGACGCATTCGCCTTCGCGATCACATACCCAGTAAAGCGATCTACCCAGATCAGCCGTTCGGGATTTTCCTTTGTAGTATTTGGGTAGTGAGGGAATGTTATCCATAGCGACGATCTGAAATGGGTTACGTCGCTTGTACATTCACCGGCATTCATTCGAGATCGTGGGTCGACCCTTGCCGGTCTCACAATCCACACACTCACCGACGTACCTTTTTACGCTATTGTAAAGACCTCTCCAGTGGAAACGTTCCCGGAACCGATGATATGTGCGACCTATCCCTTGATGACAACCTTCAAGACTGGCGTGGTAGTGAAGTAGAATATCTTGATGCAGAGCCTCCGGTATCACCAATCGCATCAATCCATCGCGATATTTGCCTGTCCGCCTCGTAGAAGGGCAGTAATATAGCAGATCATTCATATCTACCTCGTATTCGCCTACGATCTGACTGTACGATTTGACCTCATCTCTCTTAGATCCGCTCAGGGACTTTTTCATGTTCGAGATCCACGCTTCCGCACCCTGCGCCTTCCTGCTGCAATCGGTCTGGACCCCTTCACGTACTCGTCCTACAAGATCTAAAATGTAGGGTATGTCGTGACTCAAGATGGGGCTGTTACAGTCGAGATCTGGATCACCTGATCGCCTGATCGTGCCACAATAACTTTTTCTAACCGATTCAACGTCACGAGATCTTGGTAGTCGGATTCTCTTTCCACCCCCACCCCGTACTGATTTTGCAACGCTGCACTGGCAATGCTATCTGCGCTGGCATACAACCGCGTTTGACATGTACCAGATTGTGATCTGGCCACTGCCTTTCGATTTCTGCTTCAGTAGCTTCAATCCTGGCGCCTTGGAGTTGATCTCTTCTCGCACCTACCGGATCACCAGATTTGAATCATCACAGATCACCAACCTCTTTCGATCCACTTCACTCAGCAGATCTATGCCTCATAATAGCCAATGGTATTCTTTCTCGCTTACTGAAAGACCCACAGCATAAGCAGATCTGGCCTTGGCCACTGTCCACTAATTTACTTTCCACAAAATCGCGCTGTAAGCGCCCCCGTGTCTCACGCGGGCGGATCCGTCAAAACTAATCACGTACAGATCCTCATCCGGTCGTACTGTCGGGATCGGAATTTTGACCCGGCGTCTAGGCTCCTTCCTGGGCGACATCCGGGTCAACACTCCGTCTACCTCGGATCTCGGCGGAATACTCGCCGCAACGACACCCAAAATCTCGTCTTCCCCATGCGTACACTTGACGATCTCCAAAGTCCAGGGCGAGAGAGGGGCAGCCCACTGTCCTTGAAGACCAGCTGATTTGAACGGCTAGACAAAAGTCGAGTGTCGAGTCAGGATTCTGATGGAACGTTCCACAAGCAAGTTGTAGTAAAGATCGAGAACGCGTAAAAATGCAAGGATCTCTTTCTCCACCACGCCATAGTTGAGCTCATTCGGCTTGAGAGTTCGACTGACAAAAGTGACTGGATAGCAGATCATATCATGTTCCTGCACTAGCGTAGCTGAAATAACCCAATTCATGGCGTAGAAAATTACCGTGGCTGACGATCTGGATCGAAATGACGAAGGATCAGAGCTGTCGCGATCTTGCCCTTCAACGTCGTGAATGCCCGATGCGCTCGGATCCATCGAGATTCGATGCCGTCGGGGGTCTCTTCATCGGGATCAGGCAGCTTCTGTAACAGGGTAAGAGTTACCGTCACTAGCTTACACTATATTGTGGAGGAAGCTCGCAATAGTAAAACCAAGTCTTAGCTTTGTGTCAAATTCAACTTTAATTTATTTAGGACCAGGGCGGCTACCCCTGGCCTCGTGTGAACCACTTAATCACATGTCTACACCTGATTGGTCAATAAGTGAGTCTGGTTCCTCAATATCAACCAATCAGATGATAACACCTGGGCACGCGCTACCCGAGTGCCACTTTACCTACTTTTGCAAAAACTAAGTAAATATCTACCTACTTATGTAATTGGAGTTGGGCCCATTACATCACCCTCCTCTCTAAATTGCGCTTACTCAACGTAAGCGCACGGAATACATCTGAAGAAAACTCGAAAACCCAACGGAGCGAAGATGGCCCGAGGACAACACGACGCAGTCAACGGGCGTCAGTACCAGCGCGACGCTGGTGACTGCAGCAGGCGTCGACACACTAACGGCGGTGGTAGCCCAGACGGCCGAGACACCGGCAGAGCCGACAGTCACGAGGATCAGAAACCGGAGGGCACGGCGGTCGCGTGGATTGAATGACGTTTTAGTTTCACTGAGACTGGACGACTTTGTCAGGAGCGAAGAATCCCGGATACA
>NW_003303702.1:419230-448075 GCF_000142945.1 Phytophthora infestans T30-4 | reverse complement strand
GTACGAGCACACCCTGTCCAGTATGGATCAGGCGGGTAATCACGGCGGCTCACGCCGACGTTGCACGCGTCGGAGCGCGGCATCGTTGTCGCCACCTCGTGTGGGTCGTTCGCGTGGGCGTTCTCGATCTCATTCACGGTCTCCGCGGAGTGACACGCAGAATTCTTCTTCTCAAGCAGCATGGTCTCATACTCGTGGACCACGTCCGGAGCATCGCGGAGAATGTTGGCGCGGGGCTCCCACGTATCATGCTCTGGGGATAACCGAGCCAAAGTACCAGATAGCGGCGCGCGGTCGGGGCCGTGTAAGGGGCACGACTACGGACGTTACGCTGAGCGGCCGAGCTGTGGGGATCTTCGTGGTCAACGATACGCTCCACAATCCAGCGCGCATCACCCACCGAGTCAATTATCGGTGGTGGGCCTTCACGGTGATACGACGTACGCCCTATACGTCCAGGGGGAGGTGAAGACAGATTCAAACCATGCGTTGGACGCTCAGATTGGGGCTGAGCGGGCGGAAGATCGTGTCTGGCGGGCTAAGCAGATCGCGTCGGAGCTTCGGCAGTCGAATCGGGAACTCTTATCTCGCCTACGGGGATTGGAGACGCGTGTGCTAGGCTCTGCCCACCAGGGTGATCGTCCGCGAGAGCGGGCGCCTGGGGCTGACGGGTCTCTGGCGCGTTAGGATCGTCAGGCTGGTTGCCCGACGCATGCTCCGTCGGTTGGCTCGGGTCAGGAATCGTTGCAGGGAAGTACCGCTTGAGTCGCCCGACGTAAAAGGTCGGGTGGAGCCTAAGTGACGACGGGATGTCCAGGGTATAGGCGGCGCCCTCAGCCTTGATTACTCGAAGAGGACCGATGAAGCGTGGAGCAAGTTTGTTGGCACCGAGATTGGTTACGGCAGAAGCCCGGATTTCCTCGATCGTTAGGAGAACGCGATCTCCTATCTTTCATACATTCACGTTCTTTCGACCGTGCTTATCAGCTTGTTCCTTTTGCATGTCCATTGCGTTCTGCGGTGTGTCACGGACGAACCTTGAGATGGATTGCCTCTGCATGACGAATTCAGCAACTGCCAAGCGATCGGCTGGAAGCACCGAGGGTTTCGGTGTATAATTGGCCGTGGTAACTTCCTGCTCGCGAAACTTGCTGCCTGGATCGATCAAGCACTGCGATGTCCATCTCGTTATCGGAGATGCAGTACGCCGAGAAGTCTCGATGGTCCTCTTGGACGGAGAGCGAGTCAAGTGTGGTGTAGTGATTTCTCCGTAGTTGCGGATTATCACCCGTCGACAAAGACGTGACACCGCCCAAGATGTTCAAGCGACGAACCCTCGGTCAGGTGATGTACGGAGACGCCAAGGTGCCAGGGACTCGACGGCGTCACCTCCGAGTTTTCAACAAATATCGGATACGGCCCTATGTCACTGAATCCAGGCTGTCCTTATTATTAATAATGGACTGGCCGGATTCGCATTCAGCGGACCATCTACGGTACGAACCCTCAGTGGCGGTTGGGATGAGTTCGCGGAATACTCAGCGACCTTTGGAAGATACGTTCACCGTCTGGGACAGGGCGCGGACCGTTAAAGATGCTCATGCGACAGTGCAGACGACGCTTGGCATGCAAGAAGATCCATAACGGATCATTGTTCATTTGATATTTGTATACTTGATTAGGACTTCTTATTAGGAATAGACCCGAAAGGGTAAGCTTAAATACAGAACAGAATTTCCACTCAAGCACACAGAGCGACGTCCGGGTTCAAGGTAAGCGTCAGGTCAAGCTTGTATGAGTGTGTTATGCCTGTCGGTGAACTCGAAGCTCTGTAGCGAGGGTTCATCCGGCAAGGCCAAGAGACTTTGTGTATTGGCCGATTATTATCGGGAGGTTTTACGTGACGGCTTATTGTTGCCTATTTGCACGACTGGGAGTGCTTGAATTGCTTCCCTTTTATTTCTTCCAGCCGAGTGTTGAACACTCGGTGATCTCGTAAAAGGCTTACCCGTGCCTGGTACCCTTCCGCTGTTGGGACCACGAGGATTCAAAACACCTGCTAGCTTTGCTCGTGCTAGTAGCGTGTTCTTATTTTACTGGTTGGCCTATATAAGTAGTTTACAAGGTCCAGTTTCTCCTGGTGCAAGGGCAGAACTGGGGTCTTCAGGTCCGCCCGAACGATCGTTTACTATCCTAGTAGACGTATTGTTGTGGGAACATCCTAACTACATCTGTAGCTAGAGTTCACGTAGGATTTCCAACACCACAACTGGTTCCGCGACCCGGGAACAGATTGTGACCATTGTGAACTGTTTGTATGGCCCTTCAGTTTACGAGCTACCAAGAGAAGAAGAACAAGAAAAAGACAAGAAACATGGCGAAAGGACAACCGACGGTACCAGTTACGCCTGCCAAGTCTGGCGGGGCTCGCAACGAGAGTTCAAGCCCGGCTGCGCGCTTTGCAGCCGCCACCGAGCTTTCAGTGAGCTTCGACGACGAAGCGGACATCGGTCCTGACGCCCACGATTATGAAGATTACGAAGATAAGACGCCGGCTCCAGAGCCAGGCGCAGCGACGCCGGAGACGGCCACGCTTATCATCGGGACTGAGCGGGGCGACCAAGTCCCTTTCGAGGAACCTCGCCGACGAGCTCGATGATGTTGCGGGACCGGAACCGGCCTATGATGATTATGACGATGGGACCGAGGGTTTTAAACCTTCGGTGGCGAGTGCAAAGCTTTCAGCACTGCTGAAGGCACCTCGCCCACCTATCAACGGTGATACACCAGCCGCCAAGCGCGTTTTCGACCGCGTACAAGCGCTGATGCAGAATGATGAGTGGATGCAGCTGTTCAAGCCCATCCCCAAGAAAAAGGCCGACTGGCCTGCGCGTGCGCAGGAACTTCAATACCCAGTCAACTCGGTTTCGACTAGTCAAGTTGCCGAGGATTCAGTTTCGCTACTGTTGTCGCTGGGGTTCGAGAACGAGACGTACCCATCGACGATGTCGCTCCAGGATTGGAGCTCACATGAAGCCGGAGCTGCTCTCCAGAAATGGAAGAAGAAGCTTCGGAAGGCGTTTGGCGCTGTTGGCATCAATGCCGGAAAGCAGCCTGTGAGTCGACCGATGATTCAAGATGAAGATCCGTCTAAGATTCCACTGCCGCCGACGCCCCAACGACTCGTTCGTACTCCTCCGACCAAGCGTGGAGCTGAGCGTGGTGCCTTTGGCACTACCGAAGCTTCACCGTACTTTCAAGACTCGCACATGGTTACGCCACGTTCGGAGAGCCGTATGCAACGCATTTACGCAAGTAACGAGAGTTCGTTCGGTCGCCGAGGCGGTGCGCGAGCCCCCAAAGGTGGTGCCGGACGTCGTCAAGTCGACAGCGATGGTTCGTCCAGTAACGATGACATTTTGGTGCGTACATTCGACGAGGAAGATCCTCAACTCGAGTTGATGCGTCAGATGAATGAGCTAGCGACGCTGAACGACGTAGACCCGACACCGAGGATTGAATTGGCTTCGCACCGACCGCTGGATCGCATCACGCCGTTCTCAGGCTCTCGCAACAAGAGCGAGAACTGTATGCAGTGGCTCCGTGGGTTCGTCTATGAAATGACTGGAACCCACACAGATACCGATAAATGGTGCATTCCATTTGAGCTAAGTCTCCGGGACGGAGTTTTTCATTGGTTCCGTCAACTTCCGAAGAAGACGAAGCGCAAGTGGAAGCTGTTGAGCGATGCGTTCATCCGCTACTACTGCTCGCAGTTCACGCAGACGGCACTGTCGCGTTACTACTCCGCCAAGCGGGAACGTAATGAACATCTGTGCGACTACATAAACAGGCTGAATGGCTACGCTCAGACCGCCCGTCTACACTTTGAGAAGAGTGGTCGCGACGCGAAAGAACACGTACAGCAGTTCCTGGCAACATGCGACGATGACAAGCTAGCGGAGAGTCTCTACCACGCTCGAGTCGCCGACATTCACGAGCTCGAAGAGATCATCGAAGATGTTCTCAAGGGCAAAAAGAGAATGGCCAAGCATGACAGTGAGTACCGATACTCCAAGAATCGTGATACGCGACGCGACGATGGGTACGCCCGCAACAACCGGCGTGATGACCGTCGCCGCGATGACAACCGCAACAAACCAAGAGTGACACTCATTGAAGCTACGGTGGACGACCTACTAGCTGAATTAGAAGGTCGTGAAGCTGCTCAAGGAGGCAACGAGTATTCAAACGAAGATCCGAACGCTTACGACAATGTCCAAGATGAGTACAACGACTTTCAGCCCGATAATACGGATGGTGATTTCTCATTGGACGAAAACGACCGATACCTCACCGCTGCTAACGAAAATGAGCGCCGTGCAGCTGCTGAAGGCACCTACGCACGTTCAGACAACCGTCAACCACGTGGAAACATGCCTGATCGCGATAATGGCTTCAATCAAGATCGCCGAGGTGGTGACCGTGGGTTCAATCAGGACCAACGCGGTCGACGTGACTTCAACCGCGACAGCCGACGCCCACAGTACGGACCATGCGCGGTGTGCGGTGGCATGAGTCACTCCGCCCACTACTGTAACAAGCGATGCAAGTTCTGCAAACAACTCCACGATGCTGGACAATGCGAACTTTCCGCAACTTCCAAGACCTTGCCAAATTTGTGCGCATTAAAGGCACGAAGGAGGAACTCCCGCCAGAGCTCAAGGCCGTCGTTCAAGAACGTCATTTAAAGTAGGCAGCCCGCCAACTACAACTGGGTTGGTCCCTATCGGGCTGCCACAGTTAACCGAGCCTTCAATGGAAGCAGAGTGTATCTTTGCTTTCATGGGGCAGAGTGAATGGCCTGATAATTACGTAACAAGTGTGAACGCGACGGAAAATGAAAAGGAGAGGAGTAGAATCCTCGGTGGAGGTGTTGGAGAGAGAGTGGAGTGTGCTGATGCTGATGAGGGCACCAGCGAGGGTTCGTTCGGCTTGGTTTCGAGTACAGCGCGAGACGAGCCCAAGGGTCACTCCAAGATGATGAAGTTGAACCCTGGCGAGAGACAGGGGTGGTGGTCGGCCAAGAAATTCGACCGACGGATCAGAATGAGAGCTCTGGTGCAAGGCGCTGTGAACGACCAGCGAACGAGGATCCTCCTCGACACAGGAGCGAACGTTAGTGTGATCACTGACGCCTTTGCCAAGAAGTTGCGACTCCGAGATGTACCTGATCACGGACGCCGCATTGACATTCAAGGAATCAACGAAGGCAAGGTGTCTACGACGCGACGAGCGTGCGTCAAGATTACGCTCGGATGGGAGATGGTGTACGAGTTTGAGATGTGGGTAATGGCGCATAGTGCAGGCGTCGACGTGGTACTCGGGACCGACTTTATGATCCCAGCCGGGATCCGGTTGGACCTGTTCCACGGCGCGGCGCAATTACCGCACGAAGTCCAAATCCCGCTGATAAAGACCAAGAACATGATCGACAGCGAAGAATACGGCTCCCATGTTAACGCCGGGCCACCCGAGCGTTTGGACATTCAAGCGCACGAGTGGCGAGAATACCGACTAGCGAAGCGCCACGTCGGTCTGGAAGAACACGTACTGTGGGTTCGTCGAACGAACAAGCTAATCCCGTCAGTGACGAGGTTTCGACGTGGACGGCCTCAGAGCATTCGACTGACCAACGTGTCTGATCGAACTGTGTACCTACCAGCACACGACTCGATTGCAATGTGGATTCCAGATGGGGATTTGCCACGAGGTGACGGCTATGTGCGTCTGGAATCCAAGAAGTACCAAGACTGGCAAGTATTGGCCTACGAAGGTTGTAGAGACCGCGAGCTCTTTCAGCGTGAATGTGAAATCTACGAACAATGGCTTGCAACTCAGCCTTCGGCAGTTGATCGACCGAACTATCCAGAACCCAGTGGGGTGCTAGCACGACCTCTAGAAGACTCGCTATTGGATTCCAGTGATCGTCTGACGTGTGCAGAGCGCTGGGCACTGATCCTGGAAGAACGTGAACGAGTGGAAGCCTGTCTGGCGTCTGGGGTGACAGCCGGGGATTCGACCGACGGTCAGCCTTCCGCAGAACCTTTGGACACGTACACGACAACCCATGGCGGAGGCAATAACGCGAACGAAGCCTCGGTAGTGCGTACACACGAACTACTGAGACCGGTGAACGTGGTACATACGCCAACGAGTGTTAGTGTCCAGTCAGGGGTGACCACGGAAGCGACAAGCAACGGCACTGGATTGAATGGAGTCACCCGTTTTGACGAAGCTGTCCCGGCCTTGTGTGTCACCAAATCTGCGAACGAGCCACCGGTGGTTATTCCAGAGGATACAGGCATCGCGCAGAAGGTGTTGACTACGGCACCGAGTATTCATTGCAAGATTGGTGCGAATTCCGAAATGTCAAGACAGCGGCAGAACGAGGAGCGGAACAAAAGTCAACAACCCAATATGTCGGCGGCCCACGCATTCAATATTGCGAACGACGACTCGGCAGATGGCCCAGAGATGGGAAACCAGGATGGGAAGGAGATGGACCAAGTACCGACTGTTGAAATCAAAGCGGATGCCAATGTTGAGTCAAGGGAAGAATCCGTAGCGGCGTTGGACGGAACATACATCTCGGTTGTTTGAGTGTTAACAACCGAGGGAAATGAAGCAACGTAGGATACGAGAAATGATTTCTACGAACACCCAGCTAACAACATTGACTTGGACGACTACGCGAAGGAGCTGGCATTCCTGCCGGACCTGACCGAAGAGATCAACACGACAATTGACTACACTGCGCCTAATGTTGCTGATCCTGAGCTGTCGACTGAACGCCGAGAGCGTCTGGTTGCGACGCTAAAGAACCACGAGCACATCCTGATTGCTAGTGGTAACACACTGCCGCCGCCAGCCTACGGCGCGGTATGCGATATCGACACACAGGGGCACGCTCCAATTAAACAGCGTGCCCGGCGCGTGCCGCTACGATTTCTAGGCAAACTGTACGAGCTGCTGCGCGCTCTGCTGCGAGCAGGACTGATCGTCTTTTCAGACAGTCCATGGGCATCGCCGATCGTGATTGTGATGAAAAAGAACGGGCTGGACATCCGGCTCTGCATTGATTACAAGATGGTGAATGCTATCACCGCGATCATGGAGTATGCAATGCCGCTAGTCGACGACCGGTTAACAGATCTCGAGCACTACCTATGGTTCTGCTCGCTGGATGCAACAAGCGGCTTCTGGGCGGTCACGATGACCTTGCGAGCGCGTAAAGTGTCAGCGTTCGTCTGCGCACTAGGACATTTTGAGTGGTTACGCATGCCCTTTGGGTTAAAGAACGCGCCGATGATCTACCAGCGTATGATTGACAACGCACTCTGGGGGTTCGTTCAGCCTAAAGGAGGTTGGTTTGAATACTCGGAGAGGATGCGTTTAGCTGAATAACAGGCCAAGGAACGTCGTGGGCCAAGCACCGAGGGTTCGTTTCAAACGAAGTTTGCGGCAGACCGCGAAGCACCGGTAGAGACCGACCCTGTACTACAACTCGTCAACAGCCCCGTCGCTGACATGTTTACGAAGGGGGAAACCAGACGAAAATCATCGCTGGTACACGATCGTTTGTGGATGATATTTGCTTCGCTGGCGAGGATTTCGACAGCTGCCTGGCGACGCTGGATCGATTGCTGGCCAGATTTGCACAGTGTCGGATCAGCATTAGTTTCACCAAGAGCATCTTCTGCCAGCCCAAGGGGAACTTTCTGTCGCATAAAATTTCGCCAGAAGGAATTAGGGCTGATCCGAAGAAGCTTGCGGCCATCATCGAGCTTTCGCTTCCAACGAGCAAGCGGGGCATGCAGTCGTTTCTTGGAGCGGTTAATTACTACAGCCGCTTCATTCAAGACTTCGCGGTCTACGGTGCGGCGCTGTACCAGCTCAAGGATGAAGACTTTGTCGTTGAAGGTGGCCTTTCTGTGGCACGTCATTCCTTCGAAAGATTGAAGACGAGTGTTTCACATTCACCCATCCTCAGGCACTTCGATCGGTCGAAAGAAGTTCACGTCATGCTCTTTGCGAATGAATGGGCGCTGAGTACTACGCTAATGCAAGAACATGAAGGCAAGTTACACCCCGTACTGTTCCTCGGTCGGGTGCTTAAGGAAGCCGAGATGAACTACCATCCAGCTGAGAAGGACGTTTTGGCGTTACTTCTGCTGTTGAAGATCTGTTACGTCCAGCTGGCAGGAAAGACGCTACATGTCTATACACGATTCTCGACGTTAGAGTGGGTGCATAAGTTGAAGTCTCTCTTCGGACGCGCGGTCCAGTTCGCAGTGCTGCTATCGCAGTGGCACCTTAAGGTGCAGCGCGTGAAGGAGAAGGATGTCGCCTTTGCGCAGCTACTGCAGTCAAGCATCACGAGCTTCGTTGACCTGGAAGACTCGCTCGCGCCGGTGGCGCCTCCAAACAAGGGTTCCCCGACTACTCGAATCGACCCCGCGTTGCTGTACGCCAGGCTTTACCGTAATTACAGCGGATTCGTCATGTCCTTTGACGGATCAGCGAAGACAGAGAAGTACGGTGGTTACGGGAGTTGTTCATGGGTGCTGTGGAGCCTTCCTGAGTGGAAGGTAGTGATTGCTGCAAACGCTTACCTCTCGGCTACCACGGTGAATGAAGCAGAGTATACAGGTATGATAAACGGTGTCAAGGCTGCTATTGCGCACGGTGCCGAGGATTTAGTCATCGTTGGTGACTCAAGGCTCGCGATTCAACAATCACTAGGGGTGATCGCATGCAGGAAGGAAACTTTGCTAGCGCTGCTGAATACTTACAAGGAACTCACGGCCAAGCTTCGATCAGTTAAATGTCTTCACGTTGTACGAGAATACAACGCGGCCGCGGATTCGTTAGTCACTGAAGCGCTGGAATCGAAGGTCAGTCGGGTAATCTTGGCTGAAACTCGCAAGTCGGAATTGGCATCGCTGAATCGCATCCAGGAAATGATCTACGAGCCGGATGAAGACTCGGTAGATGTTTCGTCACGAGGAGCAGAGCGTCAAGTACATGTACTGTCAGGCAGCGAGTCTTCAAAGTGGAAAACTTTCGAAAATTTCGTGGTTGATTTCAGCTCACCAAAGTGCGATTATGGTAATATAGCAGTGATGACTCGGCGACAGACGAAAGCCAAGAAACGCGTCAGGTTTGCAGATGAACACTCGGAGGATGTCTCAAAGGCTCAAGAACAGAATGAAGAACGACGAGAGACGTCCACCGAAGATTCATTCGGCGAAGATTTGCCAGACCATCCTCACAAGACTGTACCAGCGGCATTTCCCATTGCGGAAGATGTTGACCCAGTAGCGATACAGCGGGAACGACGCAGACAGATACTGGTGGCACAAGACGAGGAGCAGAAGTGGTTTAACATCAAGAAGGTGCTTCAGGGCCAAGCAGAAGAGCTGAGTTACAAAGAAGCTCGAGATGCCTGGAAGTATGCTGACCGGTTCGTGTTATCAGAAGACGGCGTGCTTCACTATCTTGGATTGAATCGTCGGTACGACCACGGTTGGCAAGAGGAGACCAAGCTGCGGCTTGTGGTACCGACAACGATGATTCAAGAGGTCTTGCAGAACTGTCACGACTCGCTGGAAGGAGGACATCAAGGTGTGGTGAGAACGTTCCACCGCGTTAAGTCCGATTATTATTGGATCGGCTTGTACGCCGACGTGGAGAAGCATGTGAAGTCATGTCCAGATTGCAGCTCGAGTAAAAGCCGTCCACAGCTTCGTGGATACTCACCTGGTAACGTGCTAGCCGAACGACCTTTCCAGATCGTCTCGATGGATTTTGTGATCCCACTACCGAAATCTCGCAGGGGCAACACGGCGTTGCTCCTATTTCAGTGCTCGTTCACGGGATTCGCTATTGCCAAGGCTACGTCGGATACGACTGCACTGAGTGTTGCCCAAGTATTCGAAGAATGTGTGTACCGACGGTTCGGAGACCATCACTGATAAGGCACGACCGCGACCCACGCTTCCTGAGCGAAGTGTTCCAAGCATTTGCAGAGATGATGCAGTCAAGATCACGGGCGACTTTGAGCTATCGGCCACAGGCTAATGGACAGCAGGAACGCTCGGTGAAGTCGGTGATGGACTCCGTACGGGTGTACGCGGAAGCCCTCTACAGCAAGATTGGGACGAAATCGCAGAGAAGCTGGTGTTCGCTATTAATACTTCACAGGACACTACAAGGAAGGAAACACCGTTCTACCTCGTTCATGGTTGGGATGCGCAGTCGACGTTGCGGGCAATGTCGTCATCACTCAAACGAGGACTCGGCAAGCAGTCTGACGCACTAGCGTGGCGGCGTGAGATCAATCGACAACATGAGGTCGCCCTCACTATGGCCAAAGATTATCAGGCTCTAGAAAAGGAGCGAAGGGCAAAAAAGCATAATGATGCTCTGAGTCGACTGGAAAAAGCTGCTGTACCCCAACCAAGTGGAAACGAACACTCGGCGGACCCCCTAGAAGCTTCAGGAGAGATGGAAGATCCTGCAAGAGCTCCACCGAGATCTCATTTTGAGATTGGGAGCCGGGCGTGGTTGTACATGGAACGCGTCAAACCGGGCTTGACAAAGAAATTAGCTCACCGATGGCATGGACCTTTTCGGATCAAACGCAAGGTGGAAGAGTTTGCGTACGAGCTGGAACTGCCTGACCGAAGTGGGTATCGCTTCTACCCAGTAGTGCATGTGTCGAGACTCAAGGCTGTCAACGAGTTCAACAGTCGACCGAACACTCGGTTGGTACTTGACACGACTAATGAAGCCAGACTTGACTTCGATGAGGAACTACTGCCTGAAGACAGCTGGGAACCAGATCAAGTTGCCGGTGAATATGAAGTCGAGGCCATCCTCGACGACAGAACACCACTGACGACGAGCACGGAGCGTGCTGTACGCGAGTTCAAAGTCAAGTGGGTGGGCTATGAAGATACAACTTGGGAGCCATCATCAAACTTGTCTTGTGGAGGTCTGCTGTACGACTATTTGCGAGCCAAGAAGAGCGAGAATCGGCTGCAGATGGCGCAAGTGGCGGACGAAGACTAGCGTGACTGGATCACGTGTGAACTGTCCACAGGGCGATGCAGCCTGTGGCAACAGACGAAAAACGCTACTGCAACAACAAATTGTATATGCATTTGAAGAACAACATGAACATGATTACGCTGTGGAAGTGGATTAAGAATAAGAAAACATGAATGCCGACCGGAGAGCAACCACTGAAAACGAAGTCACGCGGGACACCTCAACACTTAGCTGAGATGCTGGAGAACGTCGTGGAACCTGCAGCGAGGATTCAAATCGATTCCAAGTGCCTGGCCGCGGTGACCAAGAGTGTCAACGAAGTCGAGTCACCACTCTCCTTCTCCTCTTCATCAGGAACCGGAGCCTCGGCAGCTGGAGCTGAAGCCGGACCCTGCGAATCCTCGGTACCAGCTTCAACAGGAGGAGCAGCAGGAGCCATCTCCGCGGATTCAGCGACGACAGTGCAGCAGACTGAAGGGCGTTCGAACCCTCGGTCTTGCCCTCCTGAGAAACAAGTCGAGTAATGCGAGGTGATGAGCAGGGTACCGATGATCCAAGAGAAGGATAAGCTGACGTACCTCCAGCTGTTCACGTTCGCGACGTCTACGGGGCTTGAGACGCTGAAATGCGTCGGACACGACTCGATTCAGGCGCTTGGACATACGGTGGCGAGATGGTGAATTGGAGAATGAAGAAATGTCACAACGGGCACCAGTACCGTGGCTTCCATTGCGACAGGGGCAGTTGTGGTGTAGTGATTTCTCCGTAGTTGCGGATTATCACCCGTCGACAAAGACGTGACACCGCCCAAGATGTTCAAGCGACGAGCCCTCGGTCAGGTGATGTACGGAGACGCCAAGGTGCCAGGGACTCGACGGCGTCACCTCCGAGTTTTCAACAAATATCGGATACGGCCCTATGTCACTGAATCCAGGCTGTCCTTATTATTAATAATGGACTGGCCGGATTCGCATTCAGCGGACCATCTACGGTACGAACCCTCAGTGGCGGTTGGGATGAGTTCGCGGAATACTCAGCGACCTTTGGAAGACACGTTCACCGTCTGGGACAGGGCGCGGACCGTTAAAGATGCTCATGCGACAGTGCAGACGACGCTTGGCATGCAAGAAGATCCATAACGGATCATTGTTCACTTGATATTTGTATACTTGATTAGGACTTCTTATTCGGAATAGACCCGAAAGGGTAAGCTTAAATACAGAACAGAATTTCCACTCAAGCACACAGAGCGACGTCCGGGTTCAAGGTAAGCGTCAGGTCAAGCTTGTTTGAGTGTGTTATGCCTGTCGGTGAACTCGAAGCTCTGTAGTGAGGGTTCATCCGGCAAGGCCAAGAGACTTTGTGTATTGGCCGATTATTATCGGGAGGTTTTACGTGACGGCTTATTGTTTCCTATTTGCACGACTGGGAGTGCTTGAATTGCCTCCCTTTTATTCTTCCAGCCGAGTGTTGAACACTCGGTGATCTCGTAAAAGGCTTACCCGTGCCTGGTACCCTTCCGCTGTTGGGACCACGAGGATTCAAGACACCTGCTAGCTTTGCTCGTGCTAGTAGCGTGTTCTTATTTTACTGGTTGACCTATATAAGTAGTTTACAAGGACCAGTTTGTCCCGGTGCAAGGGCAGAACTGGGGTCTTCAGGTCCGCCCGAACGATCGTTTACTATCCTAGTAGACGTATTGTTGTGGGAACATCCTAGCTACATCTGTAGCTAGAGTTCACGTGGGATTTCCAACACCACACAAGGCTTTCACACTGGCTACACCCGAAGATAACCCTGACGTCGAGTGCATCGACAGGCCTGTTGGCACCGGTGAGGTTACCGGTGCGCGCTGAGACACCGGTTCACGTACCGGTGATGACCACGACACGGACTCGTTGTCCGCAGGACTGACCGCAGCTTCAGCATCCATGGCGACCGAAGGAGGCTCTCCCCCACCAAGGGTGGAGCCGCCAGCATCCGTGGGGTGACCCACGGCGAGAAGAGCCGAAACACGTGGGTGTCAAGCGTTGTTCACAAAAAATGGCGTCATGCCCGTCGAGGAGTGCTCGCCGTTGTTGAGTGCAAATTCGGCTAGCGGCAGGAACGAGCTCCAGCTCGTATACGAAGTCGCCTAGCTGCGGAGAAAGGCTTCAAGGACTCGGTTGACGCGTTCGGTTTGTCCATCCCTCTCCAGATGCGCCGCGGTCGACACCAGCGGTTTAGTTCCAAAGAGCTCGAAAAGGCGTGACCAGAACGCGGATGTAAACCGCGGGTCGCGGTCGGACACGATAGACTCCGACAGGTCGTGGTGACGAAAATTCACGTCGACGAAGTGGGCCGCGGACTCTTCCGCGGTGATTGTGGCTGCCACAGAAACGAGATGGGCCATCTTGCTGAAACGATCGACGAACACAAGTAAACCCGTGCGCCGGGCTGTATCGGGCGGAAGGCCGAAGATGAAGTCCATCAACATGGAGCGCCAGGCTTTCTTTGCGACCGGAAGAGGGCGCAATGGGGCCTTAGACGTTGAAGGCGGTGTGACTCGCTGGCAAGTTTCACATGTGCGGACCCACCTGCGTACCCACTTGTGCATGTGCGGCCAATAAAAGTCTCTCGACAGAGCCGCGTACGTCTTCTCGCGACCGAGATGTCCTCCAGTCGGGGGTGGGGGGGGGGGGTCATTGTACTCGTGGATAATGCGCGCACGTAGATCAGCGTCGTTTGGGACGACGACTCGAGGTTCATCGAATCTGTCGATGCTGTACTTCAGCAGATTGCCGTCCAGTCGATATCGATCGATCTGATTACGTGTGGTCCTTGACAGGACACTTAGCGTGCCACTACTAGGAGCGCGCAGGTGCATGATGGCACCATATATAGGACCACCATCGTACGCTGTAGCAATCTCGTCGCCCCGCGGGAGCGTGGGCGTGGTCAGCGTCAAGTGGATGCCTGACGACACGCAGACCGCACATTCGTCGTCGTCTTCATCAGCCACCTGATGTCCTAGCGCTTCACGGGGGTCGTAGTCCGGACGCCGAGACAGCACGTCGGCGCGAATTTTATTCTTGCCCGGCTTGTAGTGAGCAACGAAGCTGTACTCGGAGAAGAAGGACAGCCAACGGTCCATCCGTTGCGACAAGTGAGGGCTTTTCATCGCTGTCCGCAGCGATGCGTGATCAGTGTAAACCGCAAACGACTGTTCACCGAGCAAGTACACTCTGAATTTGATCAGAGTGTACCGCATTGCCAGGAGCTCCTTGTCGTGGACTGGGTAATTCTTCTCGGCTGGCTTCAGTTGTCGCGACGGATAGCTAATAACGCGTTCATGTTCGTCATCATCGAGCTACATCAGCGCACGGCCGATGGCAAAATCACTCGCGTCGCAGACGACGTGAAATGGCTTCGAGTCATCATCAAGCTTCAGGATCGGCGCAGACGCCAAGCTCTTCTTCACCGCGTCGAATGCAGCTTGGTAGTCCGATTTCCACTCCCAGATCACGTCCTTTTTCAGCAGCGAGGACAGCGGCTGGATCAGCCCAGCGTAATTCTTCGTATACTTGTGCAAGTAATTGGCCATGCCAAGCCGCTGACGCAACTCAGTGGTGCTTGTAGGCGTTGGCCAAGCACAGATAGACGAGGCCTTCTCGGGATCTGCGCGCACACAGCTCTTGCTCACGTAGCATCCCAACACCGGAATCTCCGGTGCACAGAGGACACATTTTTTCAGGTTTGCGTAGAGCTTGTTCTCTCGCATCGTCTGGAATACTTGCCTCAGGTGTTTCATATGTACTTCCACGGCACTGCGGCTGCCCTCAGCGCATCTGTGCACGAAGATGTCGTCCAAGTAACTCGGCGCGAAGTCTCGGAGCGGACGAAACACATGGGAGACCATGCGATTGAGGGTGGCCTGCGCGTTCTTCAGACCCTGTGGCATCACGAGCCACTCCCAGAGCATCCCGCTCGGTGTACATGTACTTACGGTGGTGAGAGGCACATCACATGCTCTCATCAGGATCTAATAGAATCCATCGGTCAGGTCGATGGCGCTGTAGATAACGCTGTCAGCCATGGCGTCCAGTACCATGTCCTTCCGAGGGATCGGAGTCTGCGCGGGGATGGTGGCATCCTTCAATTTGTTGAATGCGTGAACAATGCGCCATCCCACTGTAGCTTTCTTCACATAGAACGTGGGACTTGAATAGGGTGAGGTACTCTCGCGCACGTGAACCGCATTTCGGCGGCCCTCGAAAAAGTCATCGATCGCTTTCACTTGATCACGGGGAAGTGACCATTGTCTGGTGACGCAGTACTTCGTATCTGGCGCGAGGTCGATCTCGTGCTGAACCCCACGATCCACCGGTAGCTCGGCGGGATCTCATCCGGGAAGACGTCGGCGTACTCGCAGGCGGTGTCGTATACGGGATTCTCTGACTCCCGCAAGGCCCCCAGGACTGCGTTTGGAATCGTTCCTCACGAGCAGACTTAGGTCCAGCACCTAGCGGACGTGAACGTTCACCATCCTTTGCGACTGCATTTGCTGACGCATCCACCGAGACTGCCTCGGTGACCAAGCACACTTGCTCGACGTCTCCAGCTTTGAGGTCCCGAAGAAAGTTCTTCCAGGACAAGCCAGAAAGGCGTGTGATCGCCGCCGCTTCGCGCGGCGGACTCGTGCCTGCGATTGTGCGCGACCGACTCGGGCCTCGTTCCACGTACTCGAGCGCGCTGACCGATTCCATCTGCGGGCTATCGCTGGTCGTGGAGTCTCGACGAGGCTTCAGGTGTCGTCTATTCGACTTCTTCTTCGGCTTCCTCGAGCTCACGTATAAGTCTGACTCACCGCTACTCGACGATGCATCACCCTCCTCTAGGCGTGGGAGACCGTACTCGACCGGGCCGGGAACACGCGGGAGAATCTACTCAACCGCAGCATCGTTTGACGGGAGCCCAATCTGCTTGACCGCTAAATTGTTCGGCGGGAACCTCTGCTCTACCGCCGTCTCGTGTGGTGGGAGCCCCTGCTCGACCACCGTCTTGTATTGTGGGAGCCTCTGTTCGACCAGTTCATCCTCTACCTCGCGACACCGCGAGGTCTCTTCGTCCAACAACGTAGCACAAGCCATGCAGAGAGGGCCATCGCTCGCTCTGTGCACTGCCTGCGTCGTTGTTGTTTTGTCCCCGACTGTGACGTGGGGCCAGTCTCTTGGCGCCACCAAAAGGTGTGTGAAGACCTCGCTCACGTCGACGGTTGACCGATTGGACCAGCCAGTCAATCTCTGGCTGATGTCGCGCAAGCCAAGGGATTTTCAGGATGCAGCCAAACGCGTAATTCATCTCGATCATCAAGAAGTCGTCCTTGCTACGGAAGACGTCGAACGTGTACGACAAGGACACGTCACGCCACGCAACGCGGCGAGCTTTACCATCTGCGAGTTTGACTTGAACTCGCCCGGACCATTCCGGACACGGACGTTCTTGAGTAGGACCGACAAACACGACGCGCAAAATACGTTGTTGGTCGCTCCTGAGTCAAGGAGCGCGCGCAGTGGTCGCCGGGCACCGGTGACGTGGAGGCTGACGCTGATCAGTCTCGAGTCGCCGAATACGTGGACTTGCGAGGCCATGCCGATTGGCTTGGTCACGATGCACGACGCCAGATGTCGCGTCTTCTGGACGTAATCACGCATGAACATGTTCCCTTGCCGAAGCGCGAAGAACGCTGCACGAACGCGAGACTCATCTTGCGGGGGGTCGAACGCGAGGCGCAAGTCGTTCTGGAGAGTTTCCAGAGTTGGGAAAGCCTCGGGGTCGACAACCTGCTTCCCAAGGGCTCATTATTTAGCCTTTCCGGCTAACCGGAAGAGGAGGAAGTTCACCTTGGCGGATGACGCCTCGATGCGTCGCGAGGCGATAGCGATGTCGATCTCGCGGTACAACCGGTTTAGCGGAAGCCGGTTTTTGCCGGCGCCAGAATACGTAGACGTCTCAAACTTGACGACGTCATTCTGGGATGGGCGCGATGGAGTTGACACCCGCCGATTCGCATCAGCGTGCTCGCATTCCATGAACTCTTGTGCTGCAAGAAGTTGCTGGTCGGGCGTCGCTGAGCTCAGCAGCAAAGCGACAGCGCCATTTCCGGACACCGCCACGTGGCGGTGAAGCGCTTCCCACTTCACGCGAGTGAGATGGGAGAATGCAGCATGCTTCAGGGTCGCCCCGGAGATCTGGACCTGGCCCATCGTAGACTTGGGACTACAAAGTGCTACCAGGTGTAACGGGGTAAGAGTTACCGTCACTAGCTTACACTATAGTGTGGCGGAAGCTCGCAACAGTAAAACCAAGTCTTAGCTTTGTGTCAAATTCAACTTTGATTTATTTAGGACCAGGGCGGCTACCCCTGGCCTCGTGTGAACCTCTTAATCGCATGTCTACACCTGATTGGTCAATAAGTGAGTATGATCCCTCAATATCAACCAATCAGATGATAACACCTTGGCACGCGCTACCCGAGTGCCACTTTACCTACTTATGCAAAAACTAAGGAAATATCTACCTACTTATGTAATTGGGGTTGGGCCCATTACAGATTCATGACTGCCCTTCTCCGATCGGATCCTGATCCACATCCGGTGAATTCAGGTCTGTGACATCGGAGGCCAACAACTGCTCAATCTCGATCCGGACATCTGGCTTGGACATCGCCGCAAACTCCACTTCTCGTAGTTCGTACAGTATAGCCGCCAAAATATAATAGTCCTCATTGAAATGACTATAGTAGTTTAAACTACCCACGAACGATTGCATCGCTCGAAGTCATCCCGGGATAACGAGGTCAGTTACCTTGGCCAGATCCTTCGGATTTGCCTCCGGCCTATCGTTAGACACCCTATGTCCCAAATAATCCACCTAGCGCATACCCCAACAGCTCTTCACCACGCTAATAGAGCGATTCTGCTTGGTACACGCCTCTAGCAAATCCTTGACCCGTTCACATAATTGATTCCATGACTCCGCGGGAATTAGGATGTCGTCGAGGTAGGATCTACGCCCTAACACAGACGGTGCACCCAGATCATCAGGCTGTCCCTCCTCAAAAGGATCAGTCCGCCAGTATCTTCGTCCGATCTTGGGATCCGGGTGAACTCGTACAGCGCATTGTCGATGAGGCGTTGATAGATCTGAGGGTCATTCCTCAAACCGAAGGCGTCCGGTTCAATTCGAACAGACCAACGGAGTGATGAACGCCGAGATCGCGCGAGCTTGATTCGGCATAGTCACCACCTGAAATGCACCGGTCATATTCAACGAACAATACCAAAGTACATTGTCGAGATCTTCCAACAGCTCATTGATCAGAGGCATTAAGTAAATCATCGGTCTGGTCAGACCATTCACCAGGCGATATTCAATACATAGTCGAATGTATACCCCGTTCTTCTTGAAGATGATCACGCCGGGGGACGCCCACGCTGACGTTAAGAAGGGAATGATTTTGGAATGTAGCAATCCTTTTATCTGATTTGACAACTTATCTCGAAATTAGGGTACCACTTTACGCACTTTATGCGCGATCGGCTTGACATCACCCAAATCGATATCACATCTGACCCCGCGTGCCGCAGAAGAAAATCGTTGCCCTTGCCAATCAGCAGATGTCGACTCTTCCAGATCTCCTGACGCTGCTTTTCGCCTTCCGCCAGTGTATTTGCGTCTGGATCCAGCTGGATATGATCGATCTTTACTACTTTTGTCGTCAACTTCTGGGATTATGGCCAAGTCCTCACCGATATCTCCCGCGAATAGATCTCCGCCTTTGTGGTAACAAATCTGTTCTTGTCCCATCACCTTGATTTCATTCGTCCGATCTTGATCGCGATCCACTTCCGCGGATCGGGCAGTAGCACCAACCTTCGGATCCGAATCCCGACTCTGCACAATCTCATATCTCTCTTGTCGCAAACTTGTCGGATCTTCAGATCCAGGCCGTCTGACTCGGCCGACGTTTACCACGTCGGGTAACATCGTCAGGTCTGCTGCAGCAACCTCTGATGCAGCCCTCCCTCAGCGGACGGCGGATCGGAATCCAGTCTAAGATCCGGTATTCATACTTCCGGGCGGACCAACGTTACCACCACCGGTAGAGCTTCTGCTTTGTCCGCCGACGCAGGATCCGGATCCGGCATTGATCCAGTCGAACCCCATTCAGCCACCTGATATCCTTAGCCACCCGAGACCCTGAATCGCTACCTTCAGAATCTAAGGATATATCGACAGGAGCATCTTCCAACTGTTGAGATCTAGAATCCACAAGTCCGATCTGAGTCCGCCGGCCTCGTTGCCGTGGCTTATAAGACGTTAAGTACATCGTTTTTTATACTAGAGGACCCACCGGTTCCAGATCTGTCTCATCAGATTCTTTCGACTTAATATCAGTAGTCGCCTCATTTGCTAGATTCTGCCATTCTCGATAACGGCGAGAGACCACTAAGCCATATCCCGGACGTTTTGGGATACCGTCCACGGCTAGCCACCGACCAATCTCCTCATAGTGATCTACCAATAACCGCTGATCACCGATATGTGGTGAAGTGCTTTCTCAGAAATAAGAGAATGGGCCTGACGCGGGGTCACTATCCCGCATCAGTGACAATTTCAAGTGATTAGAGAGGATTTGGGTTGGTGGCACGGATGCAAGTTGCCGGTGGTGGATTAGCCATGACGAGCAGCACCCCGTATGAAATGACGATGAATCTGGTTTGAGCGATGTACGAGAAGGCAAGATCCACCAAGACTTACCTCGGATCCACCCTTACCTGGATTCACTTAAATGGATATGGGATATACTATACAAGAGCGGATCGGGTGTGGATCCTATGAAGGAAGGATGGTCGGTGCCCTCTGAAGATGGATCTAGTAGCCACGGCTAATGAGGAGTCAAGATCCACCGCGAGGTACCCCGGATCCCATACTTCCGAGTTCGGATACATGGAGGGAGGATCCCGCCTAGAGGGACCTGGATCCAGGGTACAGGGATGAGGGATGCAGTGGATCTGGAACTTTCGTGGGACAATGGAGATCACAGACGGTTGCAAGATGATGTTGGATGATTGGAGAGCTCGGATCCACGGCGAGTGTACGATTACAGTGAGGTGGATCCAAGCGACCTGGATCCGGATGAGTGTACCCATAATGGGGTGACCATGATGATTACGTCATGGATCCGGTGGATCTGAAGATAACACAGCTGGGATGATGGGTCAAGGGAAGAAGGGACATGCAGCCGAGCCTGGTAAGGGATTTAGCAGATGAAAGACATATAAGGTAGAAATCCAGGCAGGTATAGGCTTAAATATTAATACAGACCTCAATTTGCACAGTAACACGCAAGTGCCTTCCTGCCCTCAAGAATCGGAACTACATTGGCCGTACGAGCTCCGTGAAGGGTAGGAATTGCGAATATAGTGTTGGTAGTGATAACTGGATAATACATTGGCCAGATCCTACAACCTAGTGAGCTTTTCCTTTACTTGTGCAGATCCGACAGGTTAACCGAATTTACGACTTGGTCGGTTACACCCTAGAGGTTCTCAACTCTCAAGATCCCGTCACAGGAGGCGGCAAGTACGACGCAAAGGAGCTACAAAGGCAAGGGAACACACCCGCAAGGCAACCCTACGGTCAGATCCACGATCTAGGCCCCGGATCCATAAGCTCGAATATTCGCTTAGGATTCGGAACAATCCACGGACGCAGAGTGAAGATTTTCCACTGCTGCTCCACCCCATCCCCACGTCTCGCCAAGACACTCAAGCTTCACCACTTGAACTCTTCGGAAGTTACCGAGAGAGCAGATCATGCCCTACCGACGGGTACACAAGGTGAGGAAAGTTCAGCAGAACACGGATCATCGGGGGACCCCCTCCGTTAGTCGGTGTCTGGGCGCAGTTGGAAAGTTGGATCTGGCAATCTCGCAGATTTTGCTGATCCCGCTACACCACAATGGTGCGCGTGCCCGGATCTTTTGGTGACTCGGGATTTCACCGTGAGTCCCAAGAAGATGCTCAAGTGAAGATTGAGCCAGGGGAAGAGGCGTCGTCGGAAGTCGGATCGACGAAGACGCTGCTGAATGAAACAAGATCCGCGGATCGATGGAGTTTTGGGAGGAACTCTGTCGACGGAAGAGAGGTGGATCCGGATCCCGGATCTAGAAGAGAAACCTCTCTATCCTCCCCAGGTCCCCCTCGGGGGGACCCCTGCGGATCTTGACGCAAGTCAAGATCCGCTAACGAAACCAAGGAAAAAGTGAAAGGCCAAAACCGGTATGCATTTGCCAGATTCACCCGGGTTAAGCCCAACACTGTAACCTAAACCCCAACCCCGGCTAGTCGAAGAAACGAGAAAGAAGACGAAAACGAGTAAGACTACGCGGAAGAAGATGCAAGCTCCAGAGTCCGGAAGAAAGACCAAGCTGGATCCAGGTCAAGCTGGTCAGACCAAGGATCTCGAGTTTGTGTATCGCCCACCCAGCTTTACGCGACTTCCTGCATCAAGATTCTGTCATGCAGATCCTGAATCCACGACAGATCGAAGATCCAAGAGAACCGGTGAGAGCACCAACGAAAACGGCGAACAAGTTGGTGGCAGTCCAGGATCTATTACGTTTGCCTACGGAGTCAGACATCGTAGCTGGTGTGTTCGACGCAGAGGATATCTTCGAGCTAGACCTGGATCTCATAGTATTCGCGACGCGGGACCTCTTTGCCAGAGTTAAGTCCATCACCGGAGAAAGATCGCGCACTATGGATCCGGTGTCGTCGCCGAAGGTCAGCCAAGCTGCGTCCTCGAACTACGAATCCGCCGCTGAGGATGAGTCAGACACGTCGTCCGAACCACGACGCATGACATTAGGCCCTCCGGGGCATCCATGCTGGAAGCGCGGGCGAGGAGCCGAGGACAGGAAGTCCCTGTGAGCGCGAAGGCTCGGGATCCAGTAGGCCCTACGCGTGATCTGACACAATCCAGCCACGATCGAGCCAGATCCGGCAAGAAGCCAGTGGGATTATCGTCAGATCGGGCTCAAGGTAATCGCCTCACGGATCCGGTCTCGCCAGTGGACCAGACGGCCACAGGCTCTTCCGACACTTCCTCGGGCACCCTGCAGCAACACTTCGAAGCTGCGATGAGTCTTTTCCTGGCCGAACAGGGTATGAGAGCGCCCGTGCCACAAGTGCAAGTGCTCCACGAACATGGAGCACGAGACGTGGAGATGGAGTCCGTGGAGGGAGACAACTCCCATGATGAGTTCGACCCAGATGATCTGGATGGCCCATCCACTTCGTCAGCAGTGGTAGCAACAGCCACAGCCGGGGCAGGTGGATCGTCCATGATCCAGAGGGTACGGATCTCAGCCATATCGGATCTGAAGGAGTTCACGGGCAAGGATCAAGATGAGGACCGAGCGAGAACATGGATCAGCAAAGTCAAGTCGGCCCTCATGAGAGATCAAGCGTCGGATGCTGAGAAGTGTTTGACCTTTGCGGATCTGCTAGCGGGGCCAGTCAGGAACTGGTATCGGCAGCTGGGCAGATCCACAAGGAACAAGTGGCCAGATTTGCTGCGCAGTTTCCAGACCCAGTACTCTGGATTGGGAGTGTCGGTGGCACGACAATACTACCACGCTCGCCGCAGATCGGATGAATCCCCACTAGAATACCTACATCGACTAAATGTGGCCGGTCTACGGGCCAAGTTGAAGGTCAAGGATGGGGGATCCAAGGTACTGCGGGAACACGTGGATCATTTCATCGAGACGGTGGGAGACGTGGATCTGGCCGACAGGCTGACCCTGTTACGACTCCCCGACGCAGACGAGCTTGAGGAAGTGCTGCGGGCGGTGGATCGCGCGAAACACCGCCAGAAGAAGGCGGCGGTCGGATCCGGCAAGTATCGCCAAAAGGCTCCGACGCCCACGGCTCCAGCTCGACGTGTCCACCAAGTCACGGCGCCCGACTCAGGAACTGAATAGGAATCCGACGGTTCGGACTCCGACCCTGAAGATTACCGCCGAGTCTGTCTCACTGCGTCCAACGATCGAACGGCGAAGACCGGAGACAACTCTCGATCGGGGAATACCGTACCCGGGGACCGTGGGATGTACAGATCCCGAGATCTCATGGACGGGACAGCCCAGGTCAGGTGTTCGCAGTGCGGATCCCGGAAGCACACTGAATCTGGATGCTGGAAACATCTGGTCTGTGAGAAGTGTGGCAAGAAAGGTCATCCCGGGGATCATTGCTTCTACGTGTGTCGCGGGTGTGGCGAGATTCACGACGTCGGCAAGTGCCCGATGGAAGAATTCTACAACCAGATCCGCCAATGGTTTGATCCAGCCAAGCACAGAGGGCTGTTGCCAGAAGTGGCCGAGAAGATGTTAAACTAGGACGCTCGCCGGGTTTGAATCCGGTACGAGCCGAGCGTTCTAGGTACTGCATTTATGCATTTGTGAACAAGCCATCGCTAGATCCAGGTAGCAGGACCCTAGATCCAGTCAATAATACACGTGATCTACATGAAGTGTCAGCTGCCAAGATCTCTAGTTTGCGCCAAGTGGATGAGTTTGCCAGATCCGAAGTCTCTTCAACCCTGGATCTACAAAGGGGAGAGGCACGTGGTTATTGGGAGATGCGCCAACATGGTCGATGGTTTGAGCCTACCAAGGGTGAGGTCACTGCAGATCCACCTAAGGTCTGTCAGGTCACTGGATCCCGTGGATCTGAGGATGTTGGATCCATGGATCTGCTAACCGGGGAGCCCCGTGGATACTGGAAGTACCACGCCCCAGGAAAGTGGTTCAGAGAAGCCAAGGTAGGAGGCAAGATCAACAATGAAAAAGCAATCCTACTCCTAGATAGTGGTGCCGAGGTGTCTATACTAGATACCGCCTTTGCTCGTAAGGTTGGGTGCCAAGTGGATGGGAGTCGGATCCAAGACTGTGTTGGGATTGGTGAAGGCGTGGACCGTACGAATGGGAGATCGCGGATCAAGATCACGCTGGCAGGTTGTTTGACGTATTGGTTTGACATTTGGGTTGGAGATCTCGCTGGTCAAGACGCCATCCTCGGGATGGATTTCATGGTACCGGCCGGAGTGAGGTTGGATCTAGCGGATGGGACACTTTGTTTCCCTGACGAGATGCGGATCCAGCTCAGCGGACGGCGACCGTTGTATGGAGCGAAGATGAGGATCATAAGGGCGGATAAGACAACCTGGATCGAGCCCGGGGAAACCTGGGAGCTGCCAGACCGGTTAAAGTGGGTGGAACATGAGAAACCGTGGGTCACTCGGGGCGAGAAATGGGTACCTACCGTAATCCAGGGGCCAGGTCGATCACAATACCTCCAGGTCACGAACGTCAGCGATAAGAGACTATTACTGGACCATTATGAGGAGATCGGGCGATGGTTAGCAAAGGACGGTATCCCTAGGCGACCTGGATATGTGTCAGTGGGGTCCCGCCGCTACAAAGAATGGCAGAATCTGGTGTACGAGGCGACTACCGAGATCGAATCCCTCGGAGAGGTGGAGCTCCCGGCGAAGCCAACTGGCCCCTTGGTGGATCGGCCTTCATATCCAACTCCGCGAAAGATCCTGCAGAGGGATCGACGGGTTGAGATCCAAGCAATGGAGGTTGGATCCACGACGGGGGACGATCCCCAGAGTCGGCCCTTAGATAACGCAGGGTCGGTGGATGAAGGATTGCAGAGGGCTAAAGCCGAACAGCCGGATCCCGCTGATCCACGAGTGGGTCCAAGCTTTCCATTGGATAAAGTGCCTGGATCCCTATCGATAGTGGCAACGCTAGTCAAACCAGAACCGTCGGGCTTAAACACGTTAGAGGACCGACTAGATCCAACTGGTGGTTTCCCTGATACCAGGGTACCTGATCCCCCGAAGACAGAAGGACTGCCAGGCGAAAGAGGGTCGCGGTGTTTGGATCCAATGGTAAATCCTACGAAGACGGAAGATGAGCAAGTCTGCTACCGTGAAGGCGGGGATCTACACGCCGAGGATCTGGGAGAAGGCATGGCGGTGATCCCGGAGGTACCACTGACCACAGAGGAGGTCACGATTGATGATATCCAAGTGGATCCAGGGGCGAATGAACCTGCTGAAGTGGATCGTCTGCGTCAGAAAATCTGGGAGAGCCGACATCTGCTGATTGGTAAAGGTAATGCGTTACCGCCCGCTGCCCGCGGAGTCAAATGTGACATCGATGTCGGCGACGCGAAACCGATCGCTCAGAGGGTGCGGAAGGTGGCGCCTCAGTTCCGAGAAAAACTATCGGATCTGATTAAGGGCCTGCTGCAAGCCAAGATCATCACTTTCTCAACGTCCCCGTGGGCATCTCCAGTGGTAATCATCATCAAGAAGAACGGGGTGGATATACGTCTGTGCATAGATTACCGTCTGGTTAACGGTCTGACTCGATTGATGGTGTATCCGATGCCTCTAATCAATGAGCTGTTGGAAGATCTGGATAAAGTACTCTGGTACTGCTCTCTTGACATGGCCAGCGGTTTTTGGGTAGTTACTATGACGGATCGAGCTCGCGCGATATCCGCATTCATCACACCGTTTGGACTGTTCGAGTGGAACCGGATGCCGTTTGGATTGAAGAACGCACCCCAGGTTTACCAACGTCTAATCGATAACGCTCTCTATGGATTCACCCGAATACCGGAACCCAAAAGGGGTGGATCCGGGGAAGATCATACGGAAGTAGATCCATTTGAGGCAGGAGAGCCAGGGGATCCTGGAACCCCGTCCGTGTTAGGACGCAGATCTTACATCGACGACATTCTAATCCCGGCGAAACCGTGGGATCAGTTGTGCGAAAGAGTGACATCCCTACTGGAGGCGTGTACTAAGTGGAAATCTCTCTATCAGTGTGGTAAAGAGCTATTGGGGGGATGCGCAAGGTGGATTACTTAGGCCTATCTAGTTTCTATGATTGATTGGAGGCGAATCCTAAGGACCTGTCTTCGTTAGCCGATTTGCCCTTCCCGCAGTCGTTGCGGGCGATGCAATCCTTCTTGGGCAGTTTGAACTACTACAGTCGGTTCATCGAGGATTACGCCCTGTTTGCCGCGGTATTGTATGAATTGAGAGAGGTAGATTTCGCTGCGATGACCACTCCAGCTGTCCGGATAAAAATCCAACAAGCTCTGGCCCAGGAGATGTCGGATCCACGAAGGAATCCAAGTGGTACGACGGCAGAAGAGGACCTGAAACAGGAGCTGGATCCACCCCGGGACCAACGGAGAGAGGATCCAGTCTGGATAGAGACGACGGATCAGAACATGGAAAAGGCAGAATCGCGGTGGATCCGAGCTCAACACGCATTCGTGGAACTGAGGAACAGGATCGCGACCACGCCTATCCTCCGTCAATTCGATCTAGAACGTCAATCTACGGTAATAGTTTATGCCAGCGACTGGGCAGTCTCAGCAGCTCTGGTACAAGAACATGAGGGGATCTGGCATCCAGTCACCTTCGTCAGCCGGACACTGAAGCCGAATGAGCTGAACTACGGAGCGGTGGAGAAAGAGATACTCGCGCTCCTGCGCGTGTTGGATCTGAATTACAACCTGCTGGTGGGAAGATCCATCTGGGTCCTGACCCGACACTCTACACTAGCCTGGCTGTTCAAGTCGGCCGGGTTACAAGGACGTTTGGGACAGTGGGCAGCTTTACTCTCGCTTGGATACCGGAGATTGTGAAATGTTCGAAAGGGGAAGACGAGATCCTGGGAGTTTTGACCGCGAGCATCACACCTCGAGCTAAGATGGATGAGGCGCTGACTAGGATCGCTCCTAAGAAAGAACCCAAACGCCGGATCCAGATCCCGATCCCGACGGTACAGGTGGATGAGGATCTATACGTCCTGAGTTTCGATGGATGACTTGCTCTTCTATTGCCCCCCTACGAAGAGAGTCAACGAGGATCGGGATGGATTGATGAGACTGGTAATGCCGGAAACCTTACAACAGGATGTCCTGCACCACTATCACGCTAGCTTGGAAGGCGGACATCAGGGTATTGGTCGGACCTACCAACGGATCCGGGAATGTTTTCACTGGAGGGGACTATTCAAGAGCGTACAACGGTAAGTCGGGGAATGTGTGGATTGTGAGACAGGGAAGGGCAGGCCCACAATCGAAGGGGAGTCACCTGGGAATATCCAAGCGACTTACCCTTTCCAAATCATAGCCATGGATCATATCCCCTCGTTGCCCAAGTCGTTCAAAGGAAACACATAATTGTTGATTTGGGTGGACCTGTTTACCGGATACGTGGTAGCCAAAGCTAGTGCGTCTAGAACTGCGCGGACCATTGCTGAATCGAACGAGGAGTGCGTTTTCCGAAGATTTGGAGCTAGCGAGATGATTAGACATGATCGGGAGCCAGGCTTTATGTCTGATTTCTTTCGAGCATTCAACCGGATCCTGGGGCAGCGACAGCGAGAAACCATGGCATATCGTCCCCAAGCTAACGGGTCGGCCGAGCGCATGGTACAGACGATCACGAGAGCACTCAAGCTGTACGTCCAGGATTTGGATCAGAGGGATTGGAATGAGTACGCAGAACGGCTCCCCTTCGCGATGAACACCGCCCAAGACAGGATCCGGGGTGATACCCCATTTTACTTGGTACATGGGTGGGATCCCAAATCCACCCTAGAAGCGGCCATTCCAGTATGCAGCACCAAGAAGAGAAACCGAGATCCAAGGCGATGGCGATACCAAGTCCAGAAATACTACCGACAAGCTAGATCCCAGGTGAACGAACGACTGCGGAGTGAGATACAGGATCGAGCGGATCGACACAACGAAGACGCCCGTCCACATCAAATCCAAGTGGGATCGCAGGTGTGGGTTTATTTGGATCGAGTGTACGCCCGCAAATTGGCCCATCTATGGCATGGACCGTTCCGGGTGAGCGAGAAGATTGGAGAACACACGGTAAAGCTGGAAACGGCAGGTACCGAATATCGCCTGTTCCCTGTAGTACACGTATCCAAGCTGAAGTTGGTCAAAGAATATCCGGATCGGCCGCAGATCCGTCTTTCGGTGGATGGGTCCGATCGCGTCGACTTCAACAAAGTCCTCCTACCGGAAGATAGTTGAAATGTGGATCTCGAAGCCGACGAGTTCGAAGTCGAGAAGATCACCGATATGAGGTCGGGGAAGCGAACTAGATACGGACGGATTTACCGTGAATTTCTGGTGTATTGGCGTGGATATGACGAACCCAGTTGGGTAGACGAGGCAGATCTGAACTGTGGAGCATTACTCTATGATTTCTTGAGGGATCGTACGAATCGTAACAGATTCGGCGTGATGCAGTCTCATGAAGAAGAGTAGGGAGGGGACCCATGGATGTGAGTTGGTCATGTCGATGGGAGGATGAAGAAGGGCCCACAGGAAGGGTGTGGGCCAGGAGGAGGAGGATCGCTGATGTGAGTTGGTCACATCGGAAAGAAAGAGAAGACGAATCCACAGGGGAAGGGTGGATTAGGAGGAAGGAGTGAATGTTTATGCATAAGAGTGACGTTTTACGTGCGAGGAGTCCTGTTTGATCTCAAGCACGAGCTTTCAAGGGCCCCAACTATACTGACCCAATTGATCCTGGGTCATTGGCGCTAGATCCGGATGAAATCCAGGC
>NW_003303702.1:410770-411615 GCF_000142945.1 Phytophthora infestans T30-4 | reverse complement strand
ACTTGGTCGGTTACACCCTAGAGGTTCTCACATTCTCAAGATCCCGTCACAGGAGGCGGCAAGTACGATGCTAGGAGCTACAAAGGCAAGGGAACACACCCGCAAGGCAACCCTACGGTCAGATCCACGATCTAGGCCCCGGATCCATAAGCTCGAATATTCGCTTAGGATTCGGAACAATCCACGGACGCAGAGTGAAGATTTTCCACTGCTGCTCCACCCCATCCCCACGTCTCGCCAAGACACTCAAGCTTCACCACTTAACCTGTTCGGAAGTTACCGAGAGAGCAGATCCCGCCCTACCGACGGGTACACAAGGTGAGGAAAGTTCAGCAGAACACGGATCATCGGGGGACCCCCTCCGTTAGTCGGTGTATGGGCGCAGTTGGTAAGTTGGATCTGGCAATCTCGCAGATTTTGCTGATCCCGCTACACCACAGATATTTGTGTTCTGAAAATATCTGGATCGGCCTGGCCCCTGGACACAGCACTTACCCATTTCTCACCTCGGGTGACCCAAACCTTCTCCCAATCCGTCCATTTCAGTCGTTCAGATGGCTCTCATACTTCGCCAGGCTCGATCCAGGTTGTCTGATCGGCCCTGACGATCCTCATCTTGGCCCCGCACAGGGGCACCGTCCGCTGAGCTGGATCCGCATTCATCAGGGAAGCACATAGTGTCGTCAGCCAGATCCATCCTCGCCCCGGCAGGTACCATAAAGTCCATACCTAGGATTGCATCCTCACCTGCTAGATCTCCTACACCAATCTCGAACCAGTACACGAGGTAGCCCTCCAACGGGATCTTGATACGAGTCCTCCTATTTGTCCTGTATACCCCTTCT
>NW_003303702.1:391017-409459 GCF_000142945.1 Phytophthora infestans T30-4 | reverse complement strand
GGATTCGGTGGATCTGAAAGATAACACAGCTGGGATGATGAGTCAAGGGAAGAAGAGACATGCAGCCGAGCCTGGTAAGGGATTTAGCAGGTAAACAACATAGAAGGTAGAAATTCCAGGCAGGTATAGGCTTAAATATCAATACAGACCTCAATTTGCACAGTAACACGCAAGTGCCTTCCTGCCCTCAAGAATCGGAACTACATTGGCCGTACGAGCTCCGTGAAGAGTAGGAATTGCGAATATAGTGTTTGATAGTGATAACTGGATATACATTGGGCCAGATCCTACAACCTAGTGAGCTTTTCGTTTACTTGTGCAGATCCGACAGGTTAACCCGATTTATCGACTGGTCGGTTACACCCTAGAGGTTCTCAACTCTCAAGATCCCGTCACAGGAGGCGGCAAGTACGACGCAAAGGAGCTACAAAGGCAAGGGAACACACCCGCAAGGCAACCCTACGGTCAGATCCACGATCTAGGCCCCGGATCCATAAGCTCGAATATTCGCTTAGGATTCGGAACAATCCACGGACGCAGAGTGAAGATTTTCCACTGCTGCTCCACCCCATCCCCACGTCTCGCCAAGACACTCAAGCTTCACCACTTAACCTGTTCGGAAGTTACCGAGAGAGCAGATCCCGCCCTACCGACGGGTACACAAGGTGAGGAAAGTTCAGCAGAACACGGATCATCGGGGGACCCCCTCCGTTAGTCGGTGTATGGGCGCAGTTGGTAAGTTGGATCTGGCAATCTCGCAGATTTTGCTGATCCCGCTACACCACAGATATTTGTGTTCTGAAAATATCTGGATCGGCCTGGCCCCTGGACACAGCACTTACCCATTTCTCACCTCGGGTGACCCAAACCTTCTCCCAATCCGTCCATTTCAGTCGTTCAGATGGCTCTCATACTTCGCCAGGCTCGATCCAGGTTGTCTGATCGGCCCTGACGATCCTCATCTTGGCCCCGCACAGGGGCACCGTCCGCTGAGCTGGATCCGCATTCATCAGGGAAGCACATAGTGTCGTCAGCCAGATCCATCCTCGCCCCGGCAGGTACCATAAAGTCCATACCTAGGATTGCATCCTCACCTGCTAGATCTCCTACACCAATCTCGAACCAGTACACGAGGTAGCCCTCCAACGGGATCTTGATACGAGTCCTCCTATTTGTCCTGTATACCCCTTCTCCGATAACCCACACAATCTTGAGTTTGGCTTCGATCGATATGGCACCCCACCTTACGAGCAAAAGCGGTGTCCAAGATAGACACCTCGGCGCTACTATCTATGAGAAAGATCGCTTTTTCATTGTTGACATTACCTCCCACTTGGCGTGTCGAAACAATATCCTAGGAGCACGGGACTCTCCGGGTTGAAGATCCATAGATCCCGACTCAGATCCTTGAACTTCTGCGGTCCAGCGGATATGGGAGAATTCCGTTTCGATCTCGCCCGTGAGCGGCTCAAATCACTGATGTTGGTTACGCTCTTTCCGAAATCCTCGGATCTCTCCCAAGTAGAAGCCCAAGGCCGACGACACTTCAGATCTGGCTTGTTCATCAGATCGCTGATGACTTGAGATCTTTCCAGCTGACATCCCATACAGATCACATGTATTATCGGCTTGATCTGGCATTTCGCCATCTTGATTTAGCAACATCTTGCTCACAAATACGTAAATACCGTACCTAGAATGCTCAGCTCGTACCGGATTCCAACCCGGCGAGCGTCCTAGTTTAGCATTTTATCTACTTCATCAGGAAGAAGTCCTCCATGTTTAAACCATGGCGGATCGGATTGTAGAGCCCCTCCATTGGACACTTGCCCGCATCATCGATCTCACCACAGCCGCGGTACACAAATAAGCTGTGATCTCCGGGGTGCCCCTTCCGACGACATCGCTCGCAGACCAGATGTCTTTAGCATCCCGAATCCGTGTATTTCCTGGATCCACACTGTGAACAGCTGATCTCACTTGCTTTGCCTCCCGGGTCTCGGGCTCGATACAGCCCTCGATTTCCAAGAGGTGAATCCGTCTTCCTCGGGTCGCCCCCAGGCTTTAGTCCACGAACTTCGGGGATCGCATTGCATATCCTGCGATTTCCGTCCGAGTCAGATCCTTCCGTTCCGGACTCAGATCCTGGATCGGGCGCTTGGATTTGTGAACCCGTCTAGCCGGGGTTGCAGGCGCTGAAACCTTTTGGCGATATTTACCAGATCCTGCCATCGCCTTCTTCTGGCGATGCCTGGCACGATCCAGCGCTCGCAGAACTTCTTCCAACTCGTCAGCAGCTGGGAGATGCAATAGCGTCAACCGATCGGCAAGATCCGGATCCCCCAGTGTCTCAATGAAATATTCCACATATTGTCGGAAAACCGTGGACCCCCCCCATCCTTGATCTTCAGCTTCGCACGTAGACCGCCCACATTCAGGCGGTAGAGGTACTCCAACGGTGATTCGTCCGATCGTCGACGAGCGTGGTACTGTCGCGCAACATACACTCTAAGCTCACCGTACTGTGTCTGGAAACGGCGCAGCAGATCTGGCCACTTATTTCTGGTAGATCGGCTGCGTTGTCGGTATCAGTTCCTCGAAGGCCGCCGCAGTGGTAGCCGCATCAGCTGGCATGGGGGATGGGCAATCCAGGTCGGCTGGGTCGTATTCATCATGAGTGCTGGCTCCTCGCACTGACTCCATCTCCACATCGCACGATCCATGATTGATAGGCGTCGACGTCGCCCCTGCGGTGGGTGTGTCGCCTTGTTCCGCGAGGAATTGGCCCATCGCTGCTTGAACGTAGCGCTGCAAAGATTCACTCCACTCGGTTGGCGATCTTGTGAATGTCGTTGGATCCGGTCTCATCGGCAAGTTCCTCTCACCGTTCGCGCGTGATCGCCTATTTGCGGATCTCATCACGGCTTCAACTTGTACCTGACTGGGTACAGTAGGGTCTGGCTTCGGACGTACTTGATTCCGCGGTCGGGCTTTAGCCTGAGCCGCCAGTATTGACGTGCCCGACGGGCCCCGGCTCATGCGCCGTGGTTCCGACGAGGTGTCGGATACGTCTTGTGCGGCCGCCGAATAGCTTGACGACGCAGTCGGGCTGATCGGAGCCGAGATTGCCGGATCTTGAACCCTCGGCGCCACTCTAGCGATGAACCGGGCCTTAATGAAGGGATCTTGAGCGGCCGTCCGGATGACATCCAGATCTAGGTTAAAGAAGCTCTCAGCGTCGAACGCTCCCGCCACGGCACTTGCGTCCTTGAGTAATCGAAACAGATCCGTCATGGTCGTGAACTTGTTCGTCGTTTCCCCCGACACCATCACTGGCTCCTCGTATCGTCGATCTGTTCAAGCTCGAAGATCTTCATGAAAGGAGCTTGATGCAGACATTTGCGAAGGGCCTTGTGGCGATACACAACCTCCAAATCCTGAGTAGTCCAGCCTGATCTTGATCTTGATCTGGACTGGTCTCCGTCTTCCGATTCGGGAGCTTTCATCTTCGCCCGCGTAGTCTTCGTCTCTTTCTTTTCTTCGACTTCAGTTTCTGCGACTAGCGGTCTTGTTTAACGTAGGGTGTTGACTTAACTGGTGAATCAATAAATGAATACCGTTTCGCCTTCACCTTCTCTTCGTTGTTTGTTAGCGGATCTTGACTTGCGTCATGATCTACAGGGGTCCCCGAAGGGACCTAGGGGGGGGGGGGTAGAGAAGGTTTATCTTGTAGATCCGGACCCGAATCTTCCTCTCTCCCGTCGATAGAGTTCCCCCCAGCACTCTGCCGATCCGCGGATCTTGCTTCTTTCAGCAGCGTCTTTGTCGATCCGATCTCCGATGACGCCTCTTCTCCTTGCTCAAGCTTCGCTTAAACATCTTGTTGGGACTCACGGTGGAAATCCCGAGTCACCAGAAGATCCAGGCACACACACCAATGTGGTGTAGCCGGATCAGGAAAACATGTGAGATTGCTGGATCCGACTTCCCATTCGTACTCAGACACCGACTAACGGAGAGGATCCCAGATAATCCGTGATCTGCCGAATTTTCTCACCTTGTATACCCGTCTGTAGGGCGGGACCTTGGTCCTCTGGTAACTGCGGAGAGACGGGAAGCGACTGTCGGGACACTGTTCTGGATTAGTTACAATTGCGGATCACGACGATCTGGATCCAGGAAATACGAATCGGGACGAAAGCTGTAACGGTTTGGACGGGGGCGGATGACACCGAATATGATTTGAAGGAGGGAGTGGAGGATTGCGATCTGGACCCGATATCCAAGATCGTCAGTCCAGATAAACCCAATATATTCCTGATAGGGGGTATTTCCGACCGGGGGTAAGTATGTGGTCGGCCACGATACAATGATTGCGCCACAACGCTTGACCGATACAGCTGGGGAGATTGACCAAGGATAGAAAGGACAACTAAGCACGTCTGGCAGAGGATTTAAGGAGTAACAGACAGAGAGGATACATATCCAGGCTTGTGTACGCTTAACTTTAAATCAGAACTCAATTTACACAGTATCACGCAAGTTCCTTCCTGTCCTCAAGAATCGGAACTACATTGGCTGTATGAGCTCTGTCAAGGTTGGGAATTGCAGAACTAGCGTTGGTAGGGATGACTGGATAATACATTGGCCAGATTATACCACCTATTGAACTTTCCTCATACACGTGCAGATCCGTAAGGTTAACCAGATTTACTATTTAGGCGAGTATATCTCAGATAATCGCAACACTCATAATCCTGCTAAAGGAACCGGCAAGTACGACGAAAAGGAATTTAAAGGCAAGGGAGCACATCCGCAAGGTATCCCTATGATTAGATCGCAGATCGAGACCGCCAGATCGTACAAGCTCGAAGGACTCGCTTGTGATCTGGACCCTACGTCGGACGTAGAGTGAAGATCTGTCCACTCCTACTCCACCCCATCCCCGCGTCACGCCAAGAGGCTCAACTTTCCACCACTTGGACTTACTTATTTCTTGAAAAATACATCACCACATATATGCAACTACACAAATAGGGTGAATGGCTACGCTCGGAATGCTCGTCTACACGAGAAGAGTCGTCGTGATGCAAAATAGGACATACAGCAGATCCTGGCAACGTGCGGTGACGACAAGTTGGCGGAGAGCCCAATCACACTCGAGTCACCGGCGTTCACGAGCTCGTAGAGATCAATGAAGTTGTTCTCAAGGGCAACGAAAGTATGCCTAAGCGTGACGGTGAGAACCGACACTATAAGAGTCACGATGCCGACGCGATGATGCGTACGCTCACAGCAATCGACGGGATCGCGAGCCTGGCCGTTGCTGTGACGACAATCGCAATAAACCGAGCGTGACGCTCACTGAAACCTCGGTGGATGATCTACTATCTGAATTGGAGGACCGTGAAGCCGTTGTGGCGTTGGAATTCCCACGTGAACTCTAGCTACAAATGTAGATAGGACGTTCCCATAACAATACGTCTACTAGGATAGTAAACGATCGTTCGGCGGACCTGAATACCCCAGTTCTGCCCTTGCACCGGGACAGACTGGACCTTGTAAGCTACTTATATGGGCCAATCAGTAAAAAATAAGAACACTACTAGCATGAGCAAAGCTAGTATGTGTTATGAATCCTCGCGGTCCCAACAGCGGAAGGGTACCAGGAACGGGTAAGCCTTTTACGAGGTCGCCGAGTGTTCAACACTCGGTTGGAAGAATAAAAGGAAGGCAATTCAAGCACTCCCAGTCGTGCAAATAGGCAACAATAAGCCGTCACGTAAAAACCTCCCGATAGTAATCGGCTAAAACACGCAGTGTCTTGGCCTTGCCGGATGAACCCTCGCTACAGAGCTTCGAGCTCACCGACATGCATAACACACCCAAACAAACTTGACCAGACGCTTACCTAGACACCGGACGTCGCTCTTTGTGCTTGAGTGGAAATTCTGTTCTGGATTTATGTTTACCCTTTCGGGTCTATTCCTAATAAAAAGTCCTAATCAAGTATAAAAACATTAAGTGAACAATGATCCGTTATGGATTTTATTGCACGCCAAGCGTCGTCCGCACCGTCGCATGAGCATTTTTAACGGCTCGCGCCCTGTCCTAGACGGTGAACGTATCTTTAAAGGGTCGCTCAGTCTTCTGCGAACCCATCCCAACCGCCGCCGGGGGTTCGTACCGTAGATGGTCAGTTCTTGGCGCTGAATGCGAATCCGGCCAGTCCATTATTAATAATAAGAACAGCCTGGATTTAGTGACATATGGACCGTATCCAATATCCGTTGAGAGTTCGGTAGTGGCGCCGTCGCACCTTGGAGTCACTGTACATCACGTGACCGAGGGCTCGTCGCTTGAACATCTTGGGCGGTGCCGCAGCTTTGTCGATGGGCGATTATCTGGAGAAATCACTACACCACAACTGCCCCTGTCGCAATGCAAGCCACGGTACTGGTGCCCGTTGTGACATTTCTTTATTCTCCAATTCACCATCCAGTCGCAGCATGTCCAAGCGTTTGAATCGGACCGTGAGCACGGCACATCAGCGTCTCAATCCTCGCCGACGACGTGAACGTGAGCAGCTGGAGGTAAGTCAACTCATCTTCCTCTTGAATCATCGTCACCTTGCTCATCACCGTGCATTACTCGTCTTGTTTCTCAGGAGGGCGACACCGAGGTTTCGAACGCCCCTCAGCCTGCTACACTTCCTTCGACGGCAACGTCGTCAGCTGGGCCTCTGGCGCTTCCTGCCCCGGACCCTTCGCCCCTGCTGCAGCTCCTACGGTACTCCCTGTCGTCGCTGAATCCACAGCGATAGCTCTGACTGGTCCGCCTGCGTCTGCTGGTGGTCCTCCACCCCTCACCGAGGATTCGTTGCGCGCCATGCTGGCGGAGAGTACGGAAGTGTCGGTCGATCATATGATGACCACCATTTTTCCGTACTTGCCTGCGATGGCCCGTCATAAAGTACAGCTCTACGTTGCGCCTCCTCTTCACGGCGATGTCCACACTCAACGTCGCCTCGAGACCGTCATGGGCTTTGACGAAGTCCTCGCCGCCGTACAACCTCTTCCCGATGCTTACCCTTTCGGGTCTATTCCTAATAAAAAGTCCTAATCAAGTATAAAAATATCAAGTGAACAATGATCCGTTATGGATTTTATTGCACGCCAAGCGTCGTCCGCACCGTCGCATGAGCATTTTTAACGGCTCGCGCCCTGTCCTAGACGGTGAACGTATCTTTAAAGGGTCGCTCAGTCTTCTGCGAACCCATCCCAACCGCCGCCGGGGGTTCGTACCGTAGATGGTCAGTTCTTGGCGCTGAATGCGAATCCGGCCAGTCCATTATTAATAATAAGAGCAGCCTGGATTTAGTGACATATGGACCGTATCCAATATCCGTTTAGAGTTCGGTAGTGGCGCCGTCGAGTCTCTTGCACCTTGGAGTCACCGTACATCACGTGACCGAGGGCTCGTCGCTTAAACATCTTGGGCGGTGCCGCAGCTTTGTCGAAGGGCGATTATCTGGAGAAATCACTACACCACAACAGCCCCTGTCGCAATGCAAGCCACGGTACTGGTGCCCGTTGTGACATTTCTTTATTCTCCAATTCACCATCCAGTCGCAGCATGTCCAAGCGTTTGAATCGGACCGTGAGCACGGCACATCAGCGTCTCAATCCTCGCCGACGACGTGAACGTGAGCAGCTGGAGGTAAGTCAACTCATCTTCCTCTTGAATCATCGTCACCTTGCTCATCACCGTGCATTACTCGTCTTGTTTCTCAAGAGGGCGACACCGAGGTTTCGAACGCCCCTCAGCCTGCTACACTTCCTTCGACGGCAATGTCGTCAGCTGGGCCTCCGGCGCTTCCTGACCCGGACCCTTCGCCCCTGCTGCAGCTCCTACGGTACTCCCTGTCGTCGCTGAATCCACGGCGATAGCTCTGACTGGTCCGCCTGCGTCTGCTGGTGGTCCTCCACCCCTCACCGAGGATTCGTTGCGCGCCATGCTGGCGGAGAGTACGGAAGCGTCGGTCGATCATATGATGACCACCATTTTTCCGTACTTGCCTGCGATGGCCCGTCATAAAGTACAGCTCTACGTTGCGCCTCCTCTTCACGGCGATGTCCACACTCAACGTCGCCTCGAGACCGTCATGGGCTTTGACGAAGTCCTCGCCGCCGTACAACCTCTTCCCGATGCTTACCCTTTCGGGTCTATTTCTAATAAAAAGTCCTAATCAAGTATAAAAATATCAAGTGAACAATGACCCATTATGGATTTTCTTGCACGCCAAGCGTCGTCCGCACCGTCGCATGAGCATTTTTAACGGCTCGCGCCCTGTCCCAGACGGTGAACGTGTCTTCAAAGGGTCGCTCAGTCTTCTGCGAACCCATCCCAACCGCCGCCGGGGGTTCGTACCGTAGATGGTCAGTTCTTGGCGCTGAATGCGAATCCGGCTAGTCCATTATTAATAATAAGAGCAGCCTGGATTTAGTGACATATGGACCGTATCCAATATCCGTTTAGAGTTCGGTAGTGGCGCCGTCGAGTCTCTTGCACTTTGGAGTCACCGTACATCACGTGACCGAGGGCTCGTCGCTTAAACATCTTGGGCGGTGCCGCAGCTTTGTCGAAGGGCGATTATCTGGAGAAATCACTACACCACAACAGCCCCTGTCGCAATGCAAGCCACGGTACTGGTGCCCGTTGTGACATTTCTTTATTCTCCAATTCACCATCCAGTCGCAGCATGTCCAAGCGTTTGAATCGGACCGTGAGCACGGCACATCAGCGTCTCAATCCTCGCCGACGACGTGAACGTAAGCAGCTGGAGGTAAGTCAACTCATCTTCCTCTTGAATCATCGTCACCTTGCTCATCACCGTGCATTACTCGTCTTGTTTCTCAAGAGGGCGACACCGAGGTTTCGAACGCCCCTCAGCCTGCTACACTTCCTTCGACGGCAATGTCGTCAGCTGGGCCTCCGGCGCTTCCTGACCCGGACCCTTCGCCCCTGCTGCAGCTCCTACGGTACTCCCTGTCGTCGCTGAATCCACGGCGATAGCTCTGACTGGTCCGCCTGCGTCTGCTGGTGGTCCTCCACCCCTCACCGAGGATTCGTTGCGCGCCATGCTGGCGGAGAGTACGGAAGCGTCGGTCGATCATATGATGACCACCATTTTTCCGTACTTGCCTGCGATGGCCCGTCATAAAGTACAGCTCTACGTTGCGCCTCCTCTTCACGGCGATGTCCACACTCAACGTCGCCTCGAGACCGTCATGGGCTTTGACGAAGTCCTCGCCGCCGTACAACCTCTTCCCGATGCTTACCCTTTCGGGTCTATTTCTAATAAAAAGTCCTAATCAAGTATAAAAATATCAAGTGAACAATGATCCGTTATGGATTTTCTTGCACGCCAAGCGTCGTCCGCACCGTCGCATGAGCATTTTTAGCGGCTCGCGCCCTGTCCCAGACGGTGAACGTGTCTTCAAAGGGTCGCTCAGTCTTCTGCGAACCCATCCCAACCGCCGCCGGGGGTTCGTACCGTAGATGGTCAGTTCTTGGCGCTGAATGCGAATCCGGCTAGTCCATTATTAATAATAAGAGCAGCCTGGATTTAGTGACATATGGACCGTATCCAATATCCGTTTAGAGTTCGGTAGTGGCGCCGTCGAGTCTCTTGCACCTTGGAGTCACCGTACATCACGTGACCGAGGGCTCGTCGCTTAAACATCTTGGGCGGTGCCGCAGCTTTGTCGAAGGGCGATTATCTGGAGAAATCACTACACCACAACAGCCCCTGTCGCAATGCAAGCCACGGTACTGGTGCCCGTTGTGACATTTCTTTATTCTCCAATTCACCATCCAGTCGCAGCATGTCCAAGCGTTTGAATCGGACCGTGAGCACGGCACATCAGCGTCTCAATCCTCGCCGACGACGTGAACGTAAGCAGCTGGAGGTAAGTCAACTCATCTTCCTCTTGAATCATCGTCACCTTGCTCATCACCGTGCATTACTCGTCTTGTTTCTCAAGAGGGCGACACCGAGGTTTCGAACGCCCCTCAGCCTGCTACACTTCCTTCGACGGCAATGTCGTCAGCTGGGCCTCCGGCGCTTCCTGACCCGGACCCTTCGCCCCTGCTGCAGCTCCTACGGTACTCCCTGTCGTCGCTGAATCCACGGCGATAGCTCTGACTGGTTCGCCTGCGTCTGCTGGTGGTCCTCCACCCCTCACCGAGGATTCGTTGCGCGCCATGCTGGCGGAGAGTACGGAAGTGTTGGTCGATCATATGATGACCACCATTTTTCCGTACTTGCCTGCGATGGCCCGTCATAAAGTACAGCTCTACGTTGCGCCTCCTCTTCACGGCGATGTCCACACTCAACGTCGCCTCGAGACCGTCATGGGCTTTGACGAAGTCCTCGCCGCCGTACAACCTCTTCCCGATGCTTACCCTTTCGGGTCTATTTCTAATAAAAAGTCCTAATCAAGTATAAAAATATCAAGTGAACAATGACCCATTATGGATTTTCTTGCACGCCAAGCGTCGTCCGCACCGTCGCATGAGCATTTTTAACGGCTCGCGCCCTGTCCCAGACGGTGAACGTGTCTTCAAAGGGTCGCTCAGTCTTCTGCGAACCCATCCCAACCGCCGCCGGGGGTTCGTACCGTAGATGGTCAGCTCTTGGTGCTGAATGCGAATCCGGCTAGTCCATTATTAATAATAAGAGCAGCCTGGATTTAGTGACATATGGACCGTATCCAATATCCGTTTAGAGTTCGGTAGTGGCGCCGTCGAGTCTCTTGCACCTTGGAGTCACCGTACATCACGTGACCGAGGGCTCGTCGCTTAAACATCTTGGGCGGTGCCGCAGCTTTGTCGAAGGGCGATTATCTGGAGAAATCACTACACCACAACAGCCCCTGTCGCAGTGCAAGCCACGGTACTGGTGCCCGTTGTGACATTTCTTTATTCTCCAATTCACCATCCAGTCGCAGCATGTCCAAGCGTTTGAATCGGACCGTGAGCACGGCACATCAGCGTCTCAATCCTCGCTGACGACGTGAACGTGAGCAGCTGGAGGTAAGTCAGCTCATCTTCCTCTTGAATCATCGTCACCTTGCTCATCACCGTGCATTACTCGTCTTGTTTCTCAGGAGGGCGACACCGAGGTTTCGAACGCCCCTCAGCCTGCTACACTTCCTTCGACGGCAATGTCGTCAGCTGGGCCTCCGGCGCTTCCTGACCCGGACCCTTCGCCCCTGCTGCAGCTCCTACGGTACTCCCTGTCGTCGCTGAATCCACGGCGATAGCTCTGACTGGTCCGCCTGCGTCTGCTGGTGGTCCTCCACCCCTCAACGAGGATTCGTTGCGCGCCATGCTGGCGGAGAGTACGGAAGTGTCGGTCGATCATATGATGACCTCCATTATTCCGTACTTGACTGCGATGGCCCGTCATAAAGTACAGCTCTACGTTGCGCCTCCTCTTCACGGCGATGTCCACACTCAACGTCGCCTCGAGACCGTCATGGACTTTGACGAAGTCCTCGCCGCCGTACAACTTTCCCGATGCGCTGTCTGCGTTGCCAGACCGAGTTGTCAGCGAGTGTTGCGATCTTGCTGGTTCTCGAGGACCTTGCGCGTGTCGTTGTCGACGTACTGCCCTTGGAAAGCTTGACCAAGCGGAGATGAAGTTGGCGAGTCGGTTCGGTGTTCGCGCCAATCGACGACTTGTACACTCCGCGTTCATGGGCCAGCTTCTTGTTTAAGGTGGCGATAAACGCGTCCCGCGCTTGGACCTCGCAGTGCAGACGATTCAGGTCCTTTGTATGTTGCTCCATGGTGAACGGAACACTCGTGAGCATGGCATCGTTCTTGACGTTCGACTCGCGAACAATCTTGACGTCCTTGCGAAGATCTTCGACTTCGACGTTTAGAGCCTTGAGGTACGCCTCCGCGTTTTTGAAGCCATGATTCCGGGTGCCACCGAACGGATGGCGGCAGCAGACTCGGTCTGGGCAGCCTGCAACTGACGCTCCAGGCCTCCTCCAAGTAAATCGTACTCTCCGTGCCCACGTGAGTCTGGCCGGGATGGATCCGGAGGAACTGCGTCTGGTCGTTGATGGTACGTTCCTCATGTTGTTGTTTCCACCGTGAGTTCAGCAACTAGCGTTCATTCACAATCTGTCGTGACAGGTCTTACTGCGGGTGAGCTGGACCTGGAAGCTCTGGACTTGGACCAAGAGACGTTGGTCGCTTTGCAGCGCATACACGCTGCTGCTGCGTCTTCGAATGACCCACAGGCTCTTCCTGCAGCTTTGGCGAAGGCTGCTCATCAAGTGTCTCATTGGAAACCCCACAAGCGTCTTCGACCAGGTGGCAAGGTGTCGGACGACGAGTCGGACGACTCTGACGAAGACATGGCTCTCATCCCGACGGACAAGACCAGTACGTCTATGGCAGCTGCTGGTCTCGGTGATGCGCCACCTGCCGACACTTCAACCCCCAAGTCGGCACGTCGTTCGTTGTTCGGCCAAAACGCATGGAAGCAGGCGGCTCCGAAGAAGCGCCAGAAGCCTCGCCTTCGTCCCCCAGCCAAGTTGCCCCCGACGTCATTTGAAGACTCGATCTCAGTCTGTACCGTCATCTCCTCACTCATGGTTGCCACCTACCACACCAGCGTCTTCCTCGACTTCCGCTGTGGTCGACCTCAGCGGTGACCAGAGTGACGTGGATATGGTGGATGTTGGTTCAAGTGGTGTTACGTCGGCTCAAGATACTGCCACCGAGTCTTCGGGTAAAGCCGTGGACCCTCGGGATCACGACGATCTTTCCGGTGTTCCCGACGCGCCTTCGCCTCCGCCTCAGGGTCCTCCCGACGTGACCAAGCCGCCAGCTTCGATGACCTCCTCTTCTCCAGCAGATATACGCGCCGCCGAAGAGGCCTTGCGTGAGGCCGACCAATTTCGACTCATGTTCGGCTCAAGTGACGAAGGCGAAGAATCCGACAACACCGTCCCACCAGGCAAGGCTGCTTCATCGTCTGCTGCGACTTTCAAGACGATTGAAGTCTCGGGAGTAGTTTCTACATCAGGGCTTGCCCCTGTTGAGGCTGCTCCACAAGCCTCCGTGTCTTCAAAGCCGGCTCCGGCTGTTCCAACAGCTGTCGCGCCAAGCGTTTCCTCGACCAACTTTTCGATGGAGATTGATGACGATGGTAACGGTGATGATGATCGTGGCGATAACGTGGATGACGATGAACTTTCGGTGGATGATTCTCCTGATGGTACAAGTCGTGGCGGTGATGTTCCGACACTTACCGAACATTCGAGTACAGTTGACGACGAAGATATTGAAGACTCCAGCGGCAACTGGAGCGGTCTTAGCCCTACTTGGCCCCCGACGCCTCCTCGGCCAAATCATTCGCCCATGTTGACCTCTCCAATCATAGTCGGTGGCCCGCCTCCTCCGCCATCGCCAAGTTCACAGGCGCCACCATCTTTTTCCTCTGCTCCAGCGTCTCCTCGCCCGTTCTCTCGGACTCTCGATGCTGGGCCTGGGTGCAAGATCAATGCCACCTACACTTCGGTACCGCGTCGGGGCGGCGCACCGTCGGTTGAGCCGTTGCCTCATCGCGTGTTGCCTGGTGCTCGCCCAACGGTGCCGGCCTCGTCCACCTTGCCACCATGGTTTTTTTCGTACCTGGACATGGAGTTCGCCGACGCAGGTGCCAAGAAGTGTTTCGAACGTCTCTTGAGCATGCCTCTGCCGGAACCGGCTGGTGAAGTAGTCGTCCGTACGACGTTGGAAGGTCTCCAAGCGTACTTCGACTTTTCGAATCCTGATCATCCGTACCAGCAACTTCGGCAGCTTTATCCTCTCCAGGCATGTCTCTTCGACACCATCGACTTCGATCCAAGTGTCCCCATCTCCAAGCGTGCCCCAATTGAGACTCGCCTCAAGATGATCTGAGCGAATCTTCGGGGTGACGGCGGCAAGCAGGGTGACCTCGGGTTCGCATTATGGAAGCGTCTCTACTGGCTTCCGTTGGCTGGTATCGAGCAAAGTCTCGCCGAGGAAGCCAAGAAGGTCGCTCACGACAAGGAGCTCTTGAAGGAACTGAGAGCTCTGTTGAAGAAGCTCTTCAGCGAGCTCGACCGTCGTGCCGGACGTCTCCGTAACAAGTACCGTGAACACATGGCGTGGAGTCGTGACTCGGTTTTCTCCGGTACTTCTGGTACACCGTTCATTCGTCTTAAGTTGCTTCTGGAGCCGTCGAAGCCGTGGTACCCGATTGAAAACTTGTCGTTCGCACCTTGGACATCTGACTGGCTTTCCGAAGTTCCGGCTTTCGATGCTCGGCAGCCCTGGCGTACTGGATGGATGAGCGCGCCACACCAGCACCCGTACAACACTACGTACTTCCCATGCCAGTGCAATCCGGAGCTCTTCAATCCTCGTGGTACGCGCTTTGTGGATGTGTACCGCAGCGTGGTCGTTGATCCGGCTCTGGCTCCACGTGAACTTATTCCGACCTGGCGCGACTTGTTTCACTCGCCACCGGTTACTCCACATCCTGCTGTGGCTGCTGCTCCTGTTGAAGCTGGTGCCGAGGATTCGCTGACTCTGAACGTGTACGACAAGGACACGTCACGCCGCGCAACGCGGCGAGCCTTACCATGTGCGAGTTTGACTTTAACTCGCCCGGACCATTCCGGACGCGGACGTTCTTGGGTAGGACCGCCAAACACGACGCGCAAAAGACGTTGTTGGTCGCTCCTGAGTCAAGGAGCTGCACAGTGGCCGCCGGGCACCGGTGACGTGGAGGCTGACGATGATCAGTCTCGAGTCGCCGAATACGTGGACTTGCGAGGCCATGTCGATTGGATTGGTCACGATGCACGAAGCCAGATGTCGCGTCTTCTGGACGTAATCACGCATGAACATGTTCCCTTGCCGAAGCGCGAAGAACGCTGCACGAACGCGAGACGCAAGTCGCTCTGGAGAGTTTCCAGAGTTGGGAAAGCCTCGGGGTCGACAACCCGCTTCCCAAGGGCCCATTATTTGGCCTTCATGGCTAACCGGAAGAGGAGGAAGTTCACCTTGGCGGATGACGCCTCGATGCGTCGCGAGGCGATAGCGATGTCGATCTCGCGGTACAACCGGTTTAGCGGAAGCCGGTTTTTGCCGGCGTTAGAATACGTAGACGTCTCAAACTTGACGACGTCATTCTGAAATGGGCGCGATGAAGTTGACACCCGCCGATTCGCATCAGCGTGCTCGCATTCCATGAACTCTTGTGCTGCAAGAAGTTGCTGGTCGGGCGTCGCTGAGCTCAGCAGCAAAGCGACAGCGCCATTTCCGGACACCGCCACGAGGCGGTGAAGCGCTTCCCACTTCACGCGAGTGAGATGGGAGAATGCAGCATGCTTCAGGGTCGCCCCGGAGATCTGGACTTGGCCCATCGTAGACTTGGGACTACAAAGTGCTACCAGGTGTAACGGGGTAAGAGTTACCGTCACTAGCTTACACTATAGTGTGGCGGAAGCTCGCAACAGTAAAACCAAGTCTTAGCTTTGTGTCAAATTCAACTTTGATTTATTTAGGACCAGGGCGGCTACCCCTGGCCTCGTGTGAACCACTCAAACACATGTCTACACCTGATTGGTCAATAAGTGAGTATGATCCCTCAATATCAACCAATCAGATGATAACACCTTGGCACGCGCTACCCGTGTGCCACTTTACCTACTTATGCAAAAACTAAGGAAATATCTACCTACTTATGTAATTGGGGTTGGGCCCATTACAGATTCATGACTGCCCTTCTCCGATCGGATCCTGATCCACATCCGGTGAATTCAGGTCTGTGACATCGGAGGCCAACAACTGCTCAATCTCGATCCGGACATCTGGCTTGGACATCGCCGCAAACTCCACTTCTCGTAGTTCGTACAGTATAGCCGCCAAAATATAATAGTCCTCATTGAAATGACTATAGTAGTTTAAACTACCCACGAACGATTGCATCGCTCGAAGTCATCCCGGGAAATCGAGGTCAGTTACCTTGGCCAGATCCTTCGGATTTGCCTCCGGCCTATCGTTAGACACCCTATGTCCCAAATAATCCACCTAGCGCATACCCCAACAGCTATTCACCACGCTAATAGAGCGATTCTGCTTGGTACACGCCTCTAGCAAATCCTTGACCCGTTCACATAATTGATTCCATGACTCCGCGGGAATTAGGATGTCGTCGAGGTAGGATCTACGCCCTAACACAGACGGTGCACCCAGATCATCAGGCTGTCCCTCCTCAAAAGGATCAGTACCGCCAGTATCTTCGTCCGATCTTGGGATCCGGGTGAACTCGTACAGCGCGCTGATAGATCTTAGGGTCATTCCTCAAACCGAAGGCTTCCGGTTCAATTCGAACAGACCAACGGAGTGATGAACGCCGAGATCGCGCGAGCTTGATCTGGCGTAGTCACCACCTGAAATGCACCGGTCATATTCAACGAACAATACCAAAGTACATTGTCGAGATCTTCCAACAGCTCATTGATCAGAGGCATTGAGTTAATCATCAGTCTGGTCAGACCATTCACCAGGCGATATTTAATACATAGTCGAATGTATACCCCGTTCTTCTTGAAGATGATCACGCCGGAGGACGCCCACGCTGACGTTGAGAAGGGAATGATTTTGGAATGTAGCAATCCTTTTTATCTGATTTGACAACTTATCTCAAAATTAGGGTACCACTTTACGCACTTTATGCGCGATCGGCTTGACATCACCGAAATCGATATCACATCTGACCCCGCGTGCCGCAGAAGAAAATCGTTGCCCTTGCCAATCAGCAGATGTCGACTCTTCCAGATCTCCTGACGCTGCCTATCGCCTTCCGCCAGTGTATTTGCGTCTGGATCCAGCTGGATATGATCGATCTTCACTACTTTCGTCGTCAACGATACCTCTGGGATTATGGCCAAGTCCTCACCGATATCTCCCGCGAATAGATCTCCGCCTTTGTGGTAACAAATCTGTTCTTGTCCCATCACCTTGATTTCATTCGTCCGATCTTGATCGCGATCCACCTCCGCGGATCGGGCAGCAGCACCAACCTTCGGATCCGAATCCCGACTCTGCACAATCTCATATCTCTCTTGTCGCAAACTTGGCGGATCTTCAGATCCAGGCCGTCTGACTCGGCCGACGTTTACCACGTCGGGTAACATCGTCAGGTCTGCTGCAGCAACCTCTGATGTAGCCCTCCCTCAGCGGACGGCGGATCGGAATCCAGTCTAAGATCCGGTATTCATACTTCCGGGCGGACCAACGTTACCACCACCGGTAGAGCTTCTGCTTTGTCCGCCGACGCAGGATCCGGATCCGGCATTGATCCAGTCGAACCCCATTCAGCCACCTGATATCCTTAGCCACCCGAGACCCTGAATCGCTACCTTCAGAATCTAAGGATATATCGACAGGAGCATCTTCCAACTGTTGAGATCTAGAATCCACAAGTCCGATCTGAGTCCGCCGGCCTCGTTGCCGTGGCTTATAAGACGTTAAGTACATCGGTTTTTTCACTAGAGGACCCACCGGTTCCAGATCTGTCTTATCAGATTCTTCCGACTTAATATCAGTAGTCGCCTCATTTGCTAGATTCTGCCATTCTCGATAACGGCGAGAGACCACTAAGCCATATCCCGGACGTTTTGGAATACCGTCCGCGGCTAGCCACCGACCAATCTCCTCATAGTGATCTACCAATAACCGCTGATCACCGATATTTGTGTTCTGAAAATATCTGGATCGGTCTGGCCCCTGGCCCACAGCACTTACCCATTTCTCACCTCGGGTGACCCAAACCTTCTCCCAATCCGTCCATTTCAGTCGTTCAGATGGCTCTCATACTTCGCCAGGCTCGATCCAGGTTGTCTGATCGGCCCTGACGATCCTCATCTTGGTCCCGCACAGGGGCACCGTCCGCTGAGCTGGATCCGCATTCAGCAGGGAAGCACATAGTGTCGTCAGCCAGATCCATCCTCGCCCCGGCAGGTACCATAAAGTCCATACCTAGGATTGCATCCTCACCTGCTAGATCTCCTACACCAATCTCGAACCAGTACACGAGGTAGCCCTCCAACGGGATCTTGATACGAGTCCTCCTATTTGTCCTGTATACCCCTTCTCCGATAACCCACACAATCTTGAGTTTGGCTTCGATCGATATGGCACCCCACCTTACGAGCAAAAGCGGTGTCCAAGATAGACACCTCGGCGCTACTATCTATGAGAAAGATCGCTTTCTCATTGTTGACATTACCTCCCACTTGGCGTGTCGAAACAATATCCTAGGAGCACGGGACTCTCCGGGTTGAAGATCCATAGATCCCGACTCAGATCCTTGAACTTCTGC
>NW_003303702.1:386047-388811 GCF_000142945.1 Phytophthora infestans T30-4 | reverse complement strand
GGTTTCCCGAAAGGACTCTAAGGGGGGATAGAGAAGGTTTATCTTGTTAGAATCGTACTGATTTTTCTTTTCTTCCCGTCGATAGAGGTTCCCACCAAGCACTCTTGCCGATAGCGGATCTTGCATCTTTTCAAGCAGCGTCTTTGTCGATCCGATCTCCGATGACGCCTCTTCTCCTTGCTCAAGCTTTCGCTTAAACATCCTGGTTGGGACTCACGGTTGAAATCACGAGTCACCAGAAGATCCAGGCACACACTCCAATGTGGTGTAGCCGGATCAGAAAAACATGTGAGATTGCTGGATCCGACTTCCCATTCGTACTCAGACACCGACTAACGGAGAGGGATCCCAGATAATCCGTGATCTGCCGAATTTTCTCACCTTGTATACCCGTCTGTAGGGCGGGACCTTGGTCCTCTGGTAACTGCGGAGAAGTCCAAGTGGTGGAAAGTTGAGCATCTTGGCGTGACGCGGGGATGGGGTGGAGTAGGAGTGGACAGATCTTCACTCTACGTCCGACGTAGGGTCCAGATCACAAGCGAGTCCTTCGAGCTTGTACGATCTGGCGGTCTCGATCTGCGATCTAATCATAGGGATACCTTGCGGATGTGTTCCCTTGCCTTTAAATTCCTTTTCGTCGTACTTGCCGGTTCCTTTAGCGGGATTATGAGTGTTGCGATTATCTGAGATATACTCGCCCAAGTAGTAAATCTGGTTAACCTTACGGATCTGCACGTGTATGAGGAAAGTTCAATAGGTGGTATAATCTGGCCAATGTATTATCCAGTCATCCCTACCAACGCTAGTTCTGCAATTCCCAACCTTGACAGAGCTCATACAGCCAATGTAGTCCCGATTCTTGAGGACAGGAAGGAACTTGCGTGATACTGTGTAAATTGAGTTCTGATTTATAGTTAAGTGTACACAAGCCTGAATATGTATCCTCTCTGTCTGTTACTCCTTAAATCCTCTGCCAGGCCTGGTTAGTTGTCCTTTCTATCCTTGGTCCATCTCCCCAGCTGTACCGGCCAAGCGTTGTGGCGCAATCATTGTATCGTGGCCGACCACATACTTACCCCCGGTCGGAAATACCCCCTATCAGGAATATATTGGGTTTATCTGGACTGACGATCTTGGATATCGGGTCCAGATCGCAATCCTCCACTCCCTCCTTCAAATCATATTCGGTGTCATCCGCCCCCGTCCAAACCGTTACAGCTTTCGTCCCGATTCGTATTTCCTGGATCCAGATCGTCGTGATCCGCAATTGTAACCATTCCAGAACAGTGTCCGACAGTCACTTCCCGTCTACTTATTTCTTGAAAAACACATCACCACATATATGCAACTACACAAATAGGGTGAATGGCTACGCTCGGAATGCTCGTCTACACGAGAAGAGTCATCGTGATGCAAAATAGCACATACAGCAGATCCTGGCAACTTGCGGTGACGACAAGTTGGCGGAGAGCCTCAATCACACTCGAGTCACCGGCGTTCACGAGCTCGTAGAGATCAATGAAGTTGTTCTCAAGGGCAACGAAAGTATGCCTAAGCGTGACGGTGAGAACCGACACTATAAGAGTCACGATGCCGACGCGATGATGCGTACGCTCACAGCAATCGACGGGATCGCGAGCCTGGCCGTTGCTGTGACGACAATCGCAATAAACCGAGCGTGACGCTCACTGAAACCTCGGTGGATGATCTACTATCTAAATTGGAGGACCGTGAAGCCGTTGTGGCGTTGGAATTCCCACGTGAACTCTAGCTACAAATGTAGATAGGACGTTCCCATAACAATACGTCTACTAGGATAGTAAACGATCGTTCGGGCGGACCTGAATACCCCAGTTCTGCCCTTGCACCGGGACAGACTGGACCTTGTAAGCTACTTATATGGGCCAATCAGTAAAAATAAGAACACTACTAGCATGAGCAAAGCTAGTATGTGTTATGAATCCTCGCGGTCCCAACAGCGGAAGGGTACCACGAACGGGTAAGCCTTTTACGAGGTCGCCGAGTGTTCAACACTCGGTTGGAAGAATAAAAGGAAGGCAATTCAAGCACTCCCAGTCGTGCAAATAGGCAACAATAAGCCGTCACGTAAAAACCTCCCGATTCTTGGCCTTGCCGGATGAACCCTCGCTACAGAGCTTCGAGCTCACCGACATGCATAACACACCCAAACAAACTTGACCAGACGCTTACCTAGACACCGGACGTCGCTCTGTGTGCTTGAGTGGAAATTCTGTTCTGGATTTATGTTTACCCTTTCGGGTCTATTCCTAATAAGAAGTCCTAATCAAGTATACAAATATCAAGTGAACAATGATCCGTTATGGATTTTCTAGCACGCCAAGCGTCGTCCGCACCGTCGCATGAGCATTTTTAACTGCTCGCGCCCTGTCCCAGACGGTGAACGTGTCTTCAAAGGGTCGCTCAGTCTTCTGCGAACTCATCCCAACCGCCGCCGGGGGTTCGTACCGTAGATGGTCAGTTCTTGGCGCTGAATGCGAATGCCGGCCAGTCCATTATTAATAATAAAACCAGCCTGGATTTAGTGACATATGGACCGTATCCAATATCCGTTGAGAGTTCGGTAGTGGCGCCGTCGAGTCTCTTGCACCTTGGAGTCACTGTACATCACGTGACCGAGGGCTCGTCGCTTGAACATCTTGCGCGGTGCTGCAGCTTTGTCGATGGGGGATTATCGGGAGAAATCGATACACCACAACAGCCCCTGTCGCACAACAAGCCACGG
>NW_003303702.1:385116-385947 GCF_000142945.1 Phytophthora infestans T30-4 | reverse complement strand
CACGAGCTCGTAGAGATCAATGAAGTTGTTCTCAAGGGCAACGAAAGTATGCCTAAGCGTGACGGTGAGAACCGACACTATAAGAGTCACGATGCCGACGCGATGATGCGTACGCTCACAGCAATCGACGGGATCGCGAGCCTGGCCGTTGCTGTGACGACAATCGCAATAAACCGAGCGTGACGCTCACTGAAACCTCGGTGGATGATCTACTATCTAAATTGGAGGACCGTGAAGCCGTTGTGGCGTTGGAATTCCCACGTGAACTCTAGCTACAAATGTAGATAGGACGTTCCCATAACAATACGTCTACTAGGATAGTAAACGATCGTTCGGGCGGACCTGAATACCCCAGTTCTGCCCTTGCACCGGGACAGACTGGACCTTGTAAGCTACTTATATGGGCCAATCAGTAAAAATAAGAACACTACTAGCATGAGCAAAGCTAGTATGTGTTATGAATCCTCGCGGTCCCAACAGCGGAAGGGTACCACGAACGGGTAAGCCTTTTACGAGGTCGCCGAGTGTTCAACACTCGGTTGGAAGAATAAAAGGAAGGCAATTCAAGCACTCCCAGTCGTGCAAATAGGCAACAATAAGCCGTCACGTAAAAACCTCCCGATTCTTGGCCTTGCCGGATGAACCCTCGCTACAGAGCTTCGAGCTCACCGACATGCATAACACACCCAAACAAACTTGACCAGACGCTTACCTAGACACCGGACGTCGCTCTGTGTGCTTGAGTGGAAATTCTGTTCTGGGTTTTATGTTTACCCTTTCGGGGTCTATTCCTAATAAGAAGTCCTAATCAAGTATACAAATATCAAGTGA
>NW_003303702.1:379011-384891 GCF_000142945.1 Phytophthora infestans T30-4 | reverse complement strand
AATCCGGCCCCAGTCCCCTTCTTTATTAATAATAACCCACACTGGACTTTAGTGACATAGGGACCGTTTCCCCATTTTCCGTTGAGAGTTCGGGTGGGGGGCGCCCGTCGAGTTTTTTGCACCTTGGAGTCACTGTACATCAACGTGGCCCGAGGGGCTCGTCCGCTGAACATCTTGGGCGGTGCCGCAGCTTTGTCGATGGGCGATTATCTGGAGAAATCACTACACCACAACAGCCCCTGTCGCAGTGCAAGCCACGGGTACTGGTGCCCGTTGTGACATTTCTTTATTCTTTAATTCACCATCCAGTCGCAGCATGTCCAAGCGTTTGAATCGGACCGTGAGCACGGCACATCAGCGTCTCAATCCTCGCCGACGACGTGAACGTGAGCAGCTGGAGGTAAGTCAACTCATCTTCCTCTTGAATCATCGTCACCTTGCTCATCACCGTGCATTACTCGTCTTGTTTCTCAGGAGGGCGACACCGAGGTTTCGAACGCCCCTCAGCCTGCTACACTTCCTTCGACGGCAACGTCGTCAGCTGGGCCTCCGGCGCTTCCTGCCCCGGACCCTTCGCCTCTGCTGCAGCTCCTACGGTACTCCCTGTCGTCGCTGAATCCACGGCGATAGCTCTGACTGGTCCGCTTGCGACTGCTGGTGGTCCTCCACCCCTCAACGAGGATTCGTTGCGCGCCATGCTGGCGGAGAGTACGGAAGTGTCGGTCGATCATATGATGACCTCCATTATTCCGTACTTGACTGCGATGGCCCGTCATAAAGTACAGCTCTACGTTGCGCCTCCTCTTCACGGCGATGTCCACACTCAACGTCGCCTCGAGACCGTCATGGACTTTGACGAAGTCCTCGCCGCCGTACAACTTTCCCGATGCGCTGTCTGCGTTGCCAGACCGAGTTGTCAGCGAGTGTTGCGATCTTGCTGGTTCTCGAGGACCTTGCGCGTGTCGTTGTCGACGTACTGCCCTTGGAAAGCTTGACCAAGAGGAGATGAAGTTGGCGAGTCGGTTCGGTGTTCGCGCCAATCGACGACTTGTACACTCCGCGTTCATGGGCCAGCTTCTTGTTTAAGGTGGCGATAAACGCGTCCCGCGCTTGGACCTCGCAGTGCAGACGATTCAGGTCCTTTGTATGTTGCTCCATGGTGGACGGAACACTCGTGAGCATGGCATCGTTCTTGACGTTCGACTCGCGAACAATCTTGACGTTCTTGCGAAGATCTTCGACTTCGACGTTTAGAGCCTTGAGGTACGCCTCCGCGTTTTTGAAGCCATGATTCCGGGTGTTACCGAACGTACGGCGGCAGCAGACTCGGTCTGGGCAGCCTGCAACTGACGCTCCAGGCCTCCTCCAAGTAAATCGTACTCTCCGTGCCCACGTGAGTCTGGCCGGGATGGATCCGGAGGAACTGCGTCTGGTCGTTGATGGTACGTTCCTCATGTTGTTGTTTCCACCGTGAGTTCAGCAACTAGCGTTCATTCACAATCTGTCGTGACAGGTCTTACTGCGGGTGAGCTGGACCTGGAAGCCCTGGACTTGGACCAAGAGACGTTGGTCGCTTTGCAGCGCATACACGCTGCTGTTGCGTCTTCGAATGACCCACAGGCTCTTCCTGCAGCTTTGGCGAAGGCTGCTCATCAAGTGTCTCATTGGAAACCCCACAAGCGTCTTCTACCAGGTGGCAAGGTGTCGGACGACGAGTCGGACGACTCTGACGAAGACATGGCTCTCATCCCGACGGACAAGACCAGTACGTCTATGGCAGCTGCTGGTCTCGGTGATGCGCCACCTGCCGACACTTCAACCCCCAAGTCGGCACGTCGTTCGTTGTTCGGCCAAAACGCATGGAAGCAGGCGGCTCCGAAGAAGCGCCAGAAGCCTCGCCTTCGTCCCCCAGCCAAGTTGCCCCCGACGTCATTTGAAGACTCGATCTCAGTCTGTACCGTCATCTCCTCACTCATGGTTGCCACCTACCACACCAGCGTCTTCCTCGACTTCCGCTGTGGTCGACCTCAGCGGTGACCAGAGTGACGTGGATATGGTGGATGTTGGTTCAAGTGGTGTTACGTCGGCTCAAGATACTGCCACCGAGTCTTCGGGTAAAGCCGTGGACCCTCGGGATCACGACGATCTTTCCGGTGTTCCCGACGCGCCTTCGCCTCCGCCTCAGGGTCCTCCCGACGTGACCAAGCCGCCAGCTTCGATGACCTCCTCTTCTCCAGCAGATATACGCGCCGCCGAAGAGGCCTTGCGTGAGGCCGACCAATTTCGACTCATGTTCGGCTCAAGTGACGAAGGCGAAGAATCCGACAACACCGTCCCACCAGGCAAGGCTGCTTCATCGTCTGCTGCGACTTTCAAGACGATTGAAGTCTCGGGAGTAGTTTCTACATCAGGGCTTGCCCCTGTTGAGGCTGCTCCACAAGCCTCCGTGTCTTCAAAGCCGGCTCCGGCTGTTCCAACAGCTGTCGCGCCAAGCGTTTCCTCGACCAACTTTTCGATGGAGATTGATGACGATGGTAACGGTGATGATGATCGTGGCGATAACGTGGATGACGATGAACTTTCGGTGGATGATTCTCCTGATGGTACAAGTCGTGGCGGTGATGTTCCGACACTTACCGAACATTCGAGTACAGTTGACGACGAAGATATTGAAGACTCCAGCGGCAACTGGAGCGGTCTTAGCCCTACTTGGCCCCCGACGCCTCCTCGGCCAAATCATTCGCCCATGTTGACCTCTCCAATCATAGTCGGTGGTCCGCCTCCTCCGTCATCGCCAAGTTCACAGGCGCCACCATCTTTTTCCTCTGCTCCAGCGTCTCCTCGCCCGTTCTCTCGGACTCTCGATGCTGGGCCTGGGTGCAAGATCAATGCCCCCTACACTTCGGTACCGCGTCGGGGCGGCGCACCGTCGGTTGAGCCGTTGCCTCATCGCGTGTTGCCTGGTGCTCGCCCAACGGTGCCGGCCTCGTCCACCTTGCCACCATGTTTTTTTTTCCGCACCTGGACATGGAGTTCGCCGACGCAGGTGCCAAGAAGTGTTTCGAACGTCTCTTGAGCATGCCTCTGCCGGAACCGGCTGGTGAAGTAGTCGTCCGTACGACGTTGGAAGGTCTCCAAGCGTACTTCGACTTTTCGAATCCTGATCACCCGTACCAGCAACTCCGGCAGCTTTATCCTCTACAGGCATGTCTCTTCGACACCATCGACTTCGATCCAAGCGTCCCCATCTCCAAACGTGCCCCAATGGAGACTCGCCTCAAGATGATCTGGGCGAATCTTCGGGGTGACGGCGGCAAGCAGGGTGACCTCGGGTTCGCATTATGGAAGCGTCTCTACTGGCTTCCGTTGGCTGGTATCGAGCAAAGTCTCGCCGAAGAAGCCAAGAAGGTCGCTCACGACAAGGAGCTCTTGAAGGAACTGAGAGCTCTGTTGAAGAAGCTCTTCAGCGAGCGCGACCGTCGTGCCGGTCGTCTCCGTAACAAGTACCGTGAACACATGGCGTGGAGTCGTGACTCGGTTTTCTCCGGTACTTCTGGTACACCGTATTCGTCCCAAGTTGCTTCTGGAGCCGTCGAAGCCGTGGTACCCGACTGAAAACTTGTCGTTCGCACCTTGGACATCTGACTGGCTTTCCGAAGTTCCGGCTTTCGATGCTCGCCAGCCCTGGCGTACTGGATGGATGAACGCGCCACACCAGCACCCGTACAACACTACGTACTTCCCGTGCCAGTGCAATCCGGAGCTCTTCAATCCTCGTGGTACGAGCTTTGTGGATGTGTACCGCAGCGTGGTCGTTGATCCGGCTCTGGCTCCACGTGAACTTATTCCGACCTGGCGGGACTTGTTTGACTCGACACCGGTTACCCCACGTCCTGCTCTGGCTGCTGCTCCTGTTGAAGCTGGTGCCGAGGGTTCGCTGGCTCCGGATGCGGCTCCATCTGCCGAGGTTCAGCTTCCTGCCGAAGAGGAGAAGGAGAGTGATGACTCAACTTCGTTGACACTCTTGGCCACCGCTGCCAGGCAATTGGAGTCACTTTGAATCCTCGCTGCATGTTCCTCGACGTCCTCCGACATCCCAGCTAGCTGTTGAGGGGTCCAGCGAGGTTTCGTTTTCAGTGGTCGCACTTCTGTCGGCATTCATGTTTTAATCCACTTCCACAGCGTAAGCATGTTCATGTTGTTCTTCAAATGCATATACAAACTGTTGTTGCAGTAGCTTGTTTCGTCGGTTATCACAGGCTGCATCGCCCTGTGGATAGTTCACACGTGATCCAGTCACGCTAGTCCTCGTCCGCAACTTGCGCCATCTGCAGTCGATTTTCGCTCTTCTCGGCTCGCAAGTAATCGTACAGCAGACCTCCACATGACAAGTTGGATGCCGTTCCCAAGTTGGGTCTTCGTAGCCAGCCCACTTGACTTTGAACGCGCGTACAGCACGCTCCGTGCTCGTCGACAGTGGTGTTATGTCGTCGAGGGTGGCCTCGACTTCATACTCACTGGCAACTTGATCTGGTTCCCAGCTGACTTCAGGCAACAACCCCTCGTCAAAATCGAGGATTGCTTCATTAGTCGCGTCTAGTATTAACCGAGTGTTCGGTCTACTATTGAATTCGTTGACAGCCTTGAGTCTCAACACATTCACCACTGGGTAGAAGCGATACTCACTTCGGTCTGGCAGCTCCAGCTCGTACGCAAACTCTTCCACCTTGCTGTGGTGTAGGGATTTCCAGATTCGACCATACGCCAACCTACTTTAGGTCAAGAATCGGCTCGGTCTGATAACCCAGAGCTTAGGAACAAATGATCACGGTAAGTACTCAGCGATCTGTCCGGATATGCTATCCGGATAGCCGCTGAGCTCAACGGTCGCCGGAACTCAGCTGAAGGGTCGGTAGAGATCCGAAACGACTACATTTCACTAGATATTTGTATGAGAAGCATATGATTAAATAGGGGGGAGCCGAAAAGGCTCCCAGAAGATAACATAGCATAATTTTCCTAGTCCAAGACACGTGTACACTCTTCCGGTAAGTCCCTGCATATGGCTGGATTATGCCTGCCGTCAATACTCGAGATGCATAGCTTGTAGGGTATTGACTGGTAGCACCAAGACATTAGGTTGGTCCGGGTAGGACAAAGTCTCGCTACGAAAGAAAGCCCCGCATACTCAGCGGGCCGGTACGTCGGATAGCCCGGGTGCCGTAACACTTCTAGCTGAGCAGCCTCTGCGCTCGGTGACCTGTAAAAGCGCTCGCGCGCCGTCGTCCATCCTTAGGTGGAGGGCACAGGGTTGTGAACGAGCTCAGCCGAACCAAACTCGGCGGAGCCTCGGAAGTGATCTGACTTGGTTAGTCGGAACCGAGTGGAAGCGAGCCACTCGTCTGTCCCGGAAGGACCGGACCGCGAGGGGACCTCCCTCTGCGCAGGCCATACAACCGCCGACCTAACTCGGCGATTCGTTGTGGTTTGTGTAAGGAATCCACATCTGACGGTATTTGTGTGTTCTACTACACCACAACTGGTGCCGCGACCCGGGAACAGGAGTGTGGGCTTGTTTTTATAGGTGCCAGCTAACCAAGTTAAGCGGAAGAGAAGAGAAAGAGAAGAGTGAAGATGGTCAAGGGATCAGCAACTCCGAGCGACGAAAGCCCAGCGACGGCTGGAGGATCGCCTCTCGCGGGGTCGGACCCGGCGGATCAACGACTCATCGCCATGACGATGGAGGTGGGAAGAACCGTCCAGTTCGACGAGGATGGCCACGACCAGGAGAGCGAGAACGGAGATGCAAGTGAAGGAGAGTATGAAGAGAAGGCCGAGACCGCTGAGCTCGGAGAAACAAAACTACCGCTGAGCTACTTG
>NW_003303702.1:272965-378839 GCF_000142945.1 Phytophthora infestans T30-4 | reverse complement strand
CTTTATTCGAAAAGCGACCGAAGGAACGCCGATTCGCGCGAGCGCTAATAAAGGTGTTTGCCTCGACTCCGGCGAAGGAGATGAGAACCGAGAATCGGAAATGGAATGAATAATCCTCCGCCCTTTGGCGATGGCGCAAGAGAAGTGGCCCGAATCCTGGGTTCCCGAAGTTAACTCAACCCGGTGCGTGCAGCCAACTTCATTCAGTTGGTGGAAGAAACAGTGTTGCTGTTGAAAGGCGATGGGCTATCGGTGCAACAGTCGGCCCAAACAGCCTCATCCTGTCCGACTGGTGTCTGACCCGTGGCGGAGATGAGCTCTGGCAATGGAAGAAGAAGTTGAGAGTGACGTTTGAATTGGAGAAGGCCCCTGGTGGAACGAAGAAGGTGTATAGCCGAGTCGCCGAGTTCAAACCACTCGGCGAAGACCCAAGCACAATTCCTTTGCCGAAGACCCCGGAGACGAAGAGACGTGAAGTGTTCCGCGCTACGCAAGGGACTCCGTACCTCGAAGACTCCCACATGCTGACTCCAATGAAGCTAAACCCGACTCAGCGAGCGCCGAGTCGTGGGCAGCGGAATGTTGGTCGTTACCGTGAAATGTATGACGCTGCAGACGAGGCTGAGGCTTACGAGGAGGATGAAGAAGACGACGACGCCTTCGACGTGAGAGGTAACCGTGAAGAAACCGTGAAGGACTACATCCGAAACTTGAGCTTTGGCGCGGCTGAAAAGGACTCGACGCAGTACCTAGAAGTCCGAACCCACGCCTCGCTCGACAAAATCGCCGAGTTCGAAGGAAAGCGCTCCCGTTATGACGCATCGCTTCAGTGGCTCAAGCGTTTTATCTACGAGATGAAGAGCACCAGGATGCCCAAAGTGCCTGGTGCGAACCTTTCTCGCTATGCTTGGGACGCGCGGCGAAGCGTTGGTATAGGCAGCTGCCGAAGAAGACTCAGCGACGTTGGAAACTACTCAGCGAGGCGTTCCTGGATTATTATTGCTCACAGTTTGACCAATCCGCCCGCACTCGCTACTACTCGGCGAGACGTAAAGTCAACGAGCCGATCTGCGACTTCCTGATCCGACTCAACGGGTATGCTCGGACAGCCAAGATCCAGTACGAGAAGGGTGGCGCCGACGCGGCTGACCATGTCGAACACTTCTTGCTGCATTGTGGTGATGACGATGTGATGGATTTGATGTACCCCTTGCAGTTGGAAGACATCAGTAAGGTGGAACAGATAATCAATCGTAGGATCCTCGGCGAGAAGCGCAAGAAGCAACGCGACCGACTCGTGATTGCACGAGGCCGAGATGACAAGCGGAAGAATCAGAGCCGCCGAGATGAACGCCGAGATAGACGTCGAGATGAGAAGCGCAGTCGCAAGGAAGAAAACCGTGACCGCCGAGTCACTGTCGTTGACGCTGACTCCGACGGGGAGGAACTCATCGATCAGAACCCGCCGAGTCCGTACAACTCCGAAGACGACTGGGATGATGAGGACCAGTCCGGAGGACACGACTCAGCGGAAGACGACGACTACATAGACGCCGGCGTTTCCAATGATAAAGGAAATACACCGGACCGCCGAGAGAACTCGGCGGGAGACCAGAGTGGCTCAAATCGAAGTTGGGGAAACTCAGCGAACCGACCTCCGCGACCGTACAACCAAGGAGAACAGTCGAACTGTGGAGATGGATCACGCGTCAACTCTCATCGTGGACCTTGTGTAGCTTGTGGAAGAACGGGGCACTCGGCTCACTACTATCAGCGGCGCTGCAAATTCTGCAGACAAGTCCATGAAGTCGGCCAGTGCGATCTGTTTCGTCAATACGAGAAGCTGGCTGCGTTCGTGAAGAACTCTGTCGACAAGTCGCAAGTGCCAGAAGACCTGCAAAACCTTTACACGCCGAGTGATTTAAATTCGGCGGCCCGCCAACACTGACTGGGATGGAATATGCCGGGCTGCCACAGTCAGCTGAACCTGCAGCTGAGGCGAACTTCTTGTTTGCCTTCGTAGATGAAGCAGGACTGCCCGAGGGACGAAGCGGGGATGGCAATTGGATGTGTGAAATCGACGGAATTGAACGTGAGCTCGGTGAGTTAGATGATAACTACCGAGCGATTGCAAGTGTAACTCGGCAGTCAGACCAGGCTGTGCATCGTACCAGAATCATGAATCTGCTTCCAGGAGAACGGCTGGGATGGTGGTCAGCACAGACGTTTGATCGCCGAGTTAGAATGAGAGCTCTCGTATTGGGGGCAGTGAACGACCGAAGGACCAAGAGACTATTGGACACCGGAGCAAATGTCTCGGCGATTAGTGAGTACTTCGCGAAGAAACTGCGTCTCAAGAGAGTGGCCAGCCGAGATAAGCGGATCGACATACAAGGAATACGTAAAGACAGAATGGTGACAACGTCACGAGCAGTTGTGAAGGTGACACTCGGCTGGGAAGTGGCATACGAGTTTGAAGTATGGATAATGCCTCATAATGCCGGAGTCGATTTGATTCTCGGCACTGACTTCATGATCCCAGCTGGGATCCGTCTGGATCTGTACAACTCGGCGGTCAAGCTACCCGATGAGATGGTGATCCCACTCATCCGATCAAGTAATGCGCCGACAAAGACCGAGTTCGGGCCAAATGTCCCATGTGGGACACCAGACGGGTTAACAATCGAAAGTCGAATGACCGCTGAGTTCAAATTGGCCAGGCGGCAACCCAGTAAGTCGACGCATGACTTGTGGGTGCGACGGACGAAGGGCTGGATTCCAACGGTTGTTTTTAATCGCCGAGGAAGACCAACCCATGTCCTGATTACGAACGTACGACAGACGTCAGTCTGGTGCCCACCTCACTTTTATGTGATAAAATGGCAACCACACGGAGTACTGGCCAATGAGGGATATGTCCGCGTGAACTCGGCGAAGTACCGTGACTGGCAGATATTGGCATTTGAGTCGGCGATGGATAAAGATTTGCTGCAGAAAGAACAACGACTGTACGAAGACTGGTTGTCACACCAGCCGCCAGCTGTGGAAAGACGAAAATACCCAACTCCGACGGCGGTGGAAAGACGACCTCCTCCAGTGGAAAATGGACCAGAGTTGACATGCGCCGAACGCTGGAAAAGGATCGAAGCAGATACAGAAGCCGACGAAGACGGGAGGTGTCGCGGTAACGCCGACGTTATATCGACTTCAGGGGTGACAAGGGGTGACCCGGCTATAAACTCAGCGTTCAAGCTGGAAGACGTCCGAGCAAATCGTACGCCGGTGCTACACGATGGCCAAGATGTCTCCTATCAGCTGTCCAAGTTTGAGGACGATGGCGCCATTTCTGACGTCAACACGAACTCAGCGGTTGAAGGAACAAGTGCAGTAAGGGCCAAGGAAGACGTGTCGGCGACTGAAGACTCAGCTATAACGGAAGGAGACCCTGAAGAACGCTCGGAACACGCCCTACGTGACGCTCAACCCGTTGTTGACAACCGAGCCAAGTTTGGATTCATTAGACCAGTATTGTGGGCAAAGTGAACTCAGCTGTGAGCACACTGACCACTATAAGTGCTGGGATTACCCATGTGGTGACGGCGAACTCGGCGAACGGAAAACCAGCCGCAAGAAATGACTTGGGAGCTGTTCCGGTGTGCTATGAAACAACCGACTACGGGAGGGACGAGTGTGGACGCGTGGATGTCTACCCTGCCGTCGTAGCAGACTCAGCGGTACAGCGCCCTAGCGTGACGACTGCAAATTCCAAGCTGGAGGTATTACTTTCCAGAACTGTTGAGAAACAGTGAAGGCCTGAGCTGGACGGTGAATACCAGTAGCAACAGTGATGAAGGTGAGGTACGAGCCGAGTCTGGAGTCGATGGGTTAAGTTCTGCAGCCGTGGTGAACTCAGCGATGGGTACACCAAAAGCCTGCATTATCCAGTCAGCGGCGGTGGACTCGGCGTCAGAAGATCTATACACTGAGAGCGTTTCGGACGCGGTCCCAACATGTCGTCAGGACGTCGGCTATACCGAAGACGCGTTTGCACGCACGGAAGTTAGTTTTGCCGTCACAACCAACTCAGCGGATGATAACTCCGACGCGACCAAGGACTATGATAGACGGGAGGTATCACTACCTGAAGGAATAAAGCCGAACGACGACCCAGCTACGGCGGACTCAGCGTTGGAGACCATAGATGCTGCAACCGGGTCGGAAGTGGTTATACAGCATGACGATGATACCATCTACCTCGGAGCCAAGTTTGAACACGCAGGAGTCAGATCGACCATTGCAGCGAGCTCAGCGAATACGAGCCCTGACGCAGACGACAACTATGATTTACCAGAGGTGTCACTGTTGGAAGATACTATCGCTGAGGTCGGAGTAACGAACTCAGCGGCGGCGGTGCTCGACCCCGGCGGAGTTGACTACGGCTTAGGACAAGTTAAAGATGATGAATGCAACTCGACGAGAGACCCAACTGAAACTCTAAGACAACACTACTTGGCTATCGCCGCGATCGAAGACGAGCAAGAGGATGATGTTGACGATGGTACGACCAACGCCTTTGAGCGTAGTGGGACAGATCTGGAAATGACGGACTACGCTCACGAGCTGGCTTTATTTCCCGACCTCACTGAAGCTGAGCCTACCGAACTCGACTATGGCACTGCAAACGTCAAGTCGAGTAGTCATACGCCAGCACAGTCGGCTAAATTGGTGGTAGAGCTACAAAAGCACGAAGGGATAATGATTTTAAGTGGTAATGCCCTGCCGCCTCCAGCGTACGGAGCATTGTGCGACATCGACGTTCAAGGACACACACCCATTAAGCAGAGAGCTCGGCGGATACCTCTCCGCCACTTGAGCAAACTTTACGAGTTGTTGAAGGGGCTGCTTCGAGCTGGGTTGATATCATTCTCGGGCAGCCCTTGGGCCTCGCCAGTGGTGATAGTGCTCAAGAAAAATGGTGTGGATATTCGGCTATGCATTGACTATAAACTGGTTAATGCGGTTACGACGCCGATGGAATACGCTATACCACTGGTTGATGACCTGCTTACCGAATTGGAGAGTTACTTGTGGTTTTGCTCGCTTGATGCTGCGAGTGGATTCTGGGCAGACTTGATGACACGCCGAGCTCGGCAGATCTCAGCGTTCGTCTGTGCACTTGGACACTTTGAATGGTTACGCATGCCGTTTGGATTGAAGAATGCGCCTATGATTTACCAACGACTGATCGACAACGCTCTATGGGGATACGTTCAACCAAAGGGAGGATGACAGTTGTTTGCTGAACGAATGGCTATTGCTGAAGCCGAGTCGGGAACTCGGCGAGTCGAGCTCGGCGGAGTCAGCAATTCAACGCAGGGTCAGCTGACGAAGTTTGAAGCGGGCCACCAATCACAAGCTGACTGCGATCCGGTCCAAGACCTGGTCAACGGACCGGACGGCGACATGCTCGCTAATGGAGAACCAGACCAATCTTCTTTGATTCCGGTGTTCAAGCGGAGGTCGTTTGTCGATGATATCTGTTTTGGAGGAAAGACGTTTGACGCCTGCTTGGAGACACTCGACCGATTACTAGCCCGGCTCACAGAATGTCGAATTAGCATCAGCTTTACCAAGAATATCTTTGTCCAACCCAAGGTTGATTTCCTGTCGCACGAGATTGCGCCGAGTGGCATACGCGCTGATGCGAAGAAGATAGCCGCGATCGCCGAGCTCGCCTTCCCGAAATCAAAGAAGGGAATGCAAGCTTTCCTTGGTGCCCTTAATTATTACGGCCGATTCATCCAGAATTTGGCTGTTTATGGAGCGGTACTCTATCAGCTAAAGGATACGAACTTTGGTCCTGGGGGTGACTTGGCGTCAGCAAAAGCGTCATTCACCGAGCTCAAAAACCGGGTAGCAGAAGCTCCAATTCTGCGCCATTTCGACTCGGCGAAAGAAGTTCATATAATGTTGTACGCCAATGAGTGGGCACTGAGCAGTACATTGATGCAACCGCACGACGACAAGCTGCACCCAGTTCGCTTCTGCGGACGCGTACTAAAGGAGAATGAACTCGGCTATCATCCCCCTGAGAAAGAAGTAGTCGCGCTGTTACAATTGCTGAAAGTGTGCTACACTCTCTTGGCGGGAAAGCCGCTACACGTCTACACCCGTTTCTCCACGCTGGGGTGGGTGTTTAAGTCAAAGTCGCTGTACGGCCGCGCAGTCAGTTTCGCAGTTATGTTGTCGCCCTACGATTTGAAGGTGAAGCGAGTACGTGAGCGAGATGTAGACTTCGCCCAGTTGCTCCAGGCATCGATAACCCCGTTTATCGGACTCGAGGATTCCTTGAAGCACCTTGCGCCTCCCTCCAAGAACTCGGAGACAGTTCGAATGGACCCAGCGCTGCTATACGCCGGCATACCAGCTGACTTTGCGGGATGCGTGCTGTCATTTGATGGCTCAGCGAAGACAGCTAAATACGGCGGGTATGGCAGTTGTTCGTGGATACTGTGGCGCCTTCCGAATTGGGACATAGAGATCGCTGCGAGTGCGTACCTGTCGTCCACCACAGTCAACATCGCCGAGTACACCGGCATGAACAATGGCGTCTTGGCGGCGATTGACCGAGGGAACCCAGCTGATTTTCGTGGGTGACTCCCGGCTTGCAATCCAGCAATCCATGGGGGTGATAGCATGCAAGAAGGAAACATTGCAAGTGGAGCTAGCTCGACACAAGGATTTCACGAAGCAACTCAACTCGGTCCGGTATCGACACATAGCGCGACACTATAACGCAGCGGCTGATTCTCTCGCTACAGAAGCACTTGAAGCTAAAGCTGGACGAGTAATTCGCGGGACGGATAGGAAAGCAGAACTGAGAATGATTAGCCGAGTAGCCGAAGAACTGTACGCCACAGACAACCCAGCGGAAACTCCGATCGTCACGGCAGTCACTCGTAGCCGAGTACGCCGAGTTCACTTTGAGGACGAGCTGGATGAAGACTCGGCTAGAGCAAGAGGAGGAAGTCAGGATCACGAAGCCATATTAACAAACCCTGGAGAATCGGCGTTTGAAAGCAGTGGAGATGAATTCGAACAAGTCAGCAGGTCGTCGACTCGGCGAACTAACCACACGACCCCGAATGTCGAAACAAGGTTGCAGATGGAGTCAGCCCAGACAGCTCAGAATGCCAACGACATTGATCCAGTGACAGTACAGAGTGAGCGGAGACGACGAATCGCGAAGGCACAAGATGAAGAACTCAGGTGGGCCGATCTGAAAGCGTACCTGAGAGGCGAATTTGAGGGCCTTATACACCGTCGAGCTCAGAATGCCGGCAAAGTCGCAGAAGTCTTTGTACTCAGCGAAGACGGCCTGTTATACCGCCGAGATGAAGCTCGCCGACTGGGCGAACTCGGCGAACCGAACTCTCATTGAGATTGGTGATTCCGTCAACTATGGTCGACGAAATACTTCATAACTGTCACAACTCGATCGAAGGAGGGCATCAAGGCATCGTTAGAACTTATCACCGAGTCAAGGCCGACTACTACTGGATTGGTCTTTACGCCGACGTGGTGAAACATGTTAGGGCCTGCGAGGACTGCAATACCAGTAAGGGCAAGCCACAGTTGGGAGGTTACTCGCCGGGAAATGTGATGTCAGACCATCCATTCCAAGTCGTGTCAATGGATTTCGTGATTCCCCTTCCTCAAACTCAGCGGGGCAATACTGCACTGCTGCTGTTCCAGGACCACTTCACGGGATTCGTTATCGCTAAGGCTATGAATGACACCGGGGCACTCGAAGTGGCCAAGGTATTTGAGGAATGCGTCTTCAGGCAGTTCGGGGCTCCGTCTCTGATACGGCACGACCGAGGTCCAAGGTTTATGAGTGAAGTATTCCAAACGTTCTTCGAGATGATGCAGTCGAGATCAAGAGCTACGCTGAGTTACCGACCACAAGCCAACGGTCAACAAGAGAGGTCAGTCAAGACAATGATTCAGACTATACGGGTCTACGTGGAAGACCCACTTCAAGCCGACTGGGATGACATCGCCGAGAAGATGGTACACACTATCAACAACTCAAGAGATTCGACTCGGCAAGAAACCCCTTTCTATCTGGTACATGGTTGGGACGCCAAGTCTACACTCAAGGCTATGACGAGTTCAATACAACGTGAACAGGGACGCCCAGTCAACTCGGCGGACGCAGTCGAGTGGCGCCGAGAAGCGAACAGACAACGAGAAGTGGCACTTCGATGCATTAGCAGCTGAGTTCCAAGTGCGAGAGAAAGCACGACGAGCTCGAGAGCACAACGAAGCGTTGAGCAAGAAGGAGAAAAGATCCATCTCCAACACAGCAGATGCCGAAGATGGAGTTGCAGAACCAGGCGATGAATCCACCAAATCCTTGTTTAAAGAAGGAGATCAGGTCTGGTTGTTTATGGAGCGAGTCAAGTCGGGCCTGACCAAGCAGTTAGCCCACCGATGGCATGGACCATTCAGGGTGAAGAAGAAGGTGGAAGAATTCGCCTATGAATTGGAGTTACCCGACAAGAGTGGATATAGGTTCTACCCAGTGGTCCATGTATCACGTCTGAAGGCAGTCACCGAACTCGGCGGAAGACCAAAGACGAGGCTAATCGCCGACCTCGAAGAGACTCAGCGATTTGACTTTGACGAAGAATTACTGCCTGAAGACAGCTGGGAGCCAGACACAAGTACGAACCAGTATGAAGTGGAAGCAATTCTCGACGATGAGCTACCATTATCCACGAGTACGTCCCGGTCACAACGGAAGTTTAAGGTTAAGTGGGTCGGTTACGATGAGCTTACTTGGGAACCACTGTCGAATTTGTCATGTGGAGGTCTCCTCTTTGACTATCTACGACAGAAGAAGCGTGATTACCGTCTGCAAATGGTGCAAGTTGCAGATGAGGATTAACAGCTATTGCACCAAAAGTTACACCAACTCGGCGGACGACACAGGCCGAGTTGAGATGGAATGCTACTGTGTCGAAATTGCATATACTGAAAAATTACGAAATGGAGTCATGGACGATACTCAGTCGGAAGAAGAAACAATTAAAAAAGAAAGCGATCCGGACTCCAAGACAGGTGAACCCTTAGGCCATGAACCTCGCCAAGAAGGTCAATTCTTCCCGGCGCTCGTATCCCTGCTGAGTAACCATTATCATGAGGGAATCAAGGCTCACTGGGGCAGCTGAGCGTGACTGACTGTTGGCGCCGGAAGTGGTGTCGTCCGGCAAGCTCGGTCTCCAGGGGGCGCGCGCGAGAAGACCCCGCCGACTCCGTGTCAGACTCATGGGAAGTAATCAGGTCGACCAACCCAGCTTCATGCCGCCGAGTCGAGGAATCGACTCAGCGGGCGCGCCTTCACCTCGACGAGGAGCTGGAAGAGACGGATGGTGCCGCGAATTGTGCTGGAGTAACATGCGAGGAGTAAGGAGCTGCCAGGTGAGTGACAGCGGAAGCAACGAACGTACCGAAGAAGGTGGTGGAGAGCCGCGAGACGTCATCAGCCGAGTACGGACCAACGGTGGCAGAACCAAATGAAGGATTAAGACACTCACCAGCTCGGCTCGTATCATAACCGGGGTAGTTGTGTTGTAAGGATTTCCAGATTCGACCATACGCCAACCTACTTTAGGTCAAGAATCGGCTCGGTCTAATAATCCAGAGCTTAGGAACAAAGGACCACGGTAAGTACTCGGCGATCTGTCCGGATATGCTGTCCGGATAGCCGCTGAGCTCAACGGTCGCTGGAACTCAGCTGAAGGGTCGGTAGAGATCCGAAACGACTACATTTCACTAGATATTTGTATGAGAAGCATAGGATTAAATAGGGGGAGCCGAAAGGGCTCCCAGAAGATAACATAGCATAATTTCCTAGTCCAAGACACGTGTACACTTTTCCGGTAAGTCCTGCATAGGGCTGGATTATGCCCTGCCGTCAATACTCGAGAGGCATAGCTTGTAGGGTATTGACTGGTAGCGCCAAGAGATTAGGTCGGTCCGGGTAGGACAAAGTCTCGCTACGCGCGAAAGAAAGTCCCGCACACTCAGCGGGCCGGTACGTCGGATAGCCCGGGTGCCGTAACACTTCTAGCTGAGCAGCCTCTGCGCTCGGTGACCTGTAAAAGCGCTCGCGCGCCGTCGTCCATCCTTTGGTGGAGGGCACAGGGTTGTGAACGAGCTCAGCCGAACCAAACTCGGCGGAGCCTCGGAAGTGATCTGACTTGGTTAGTCGGAACCGAGTGGAAGCGAGCCACTCGTCTGTCCCGGAAGGGCCGGACCGCGAGGGGACCACCCTCTGCGCAGGCCATTCAACCGCCGACCTAACTCGGCGATTCGTTGTGGTTTGTGTAAGGAATCCACATCTGACGGTATTTGTGTGTTCTACTACACCACACGTGATCCGAAAAGGTCCATGCCAACGATGAGCTAATTTCTTCGTTAAGCCTGGTTTGACGCGTTCCATGTACAACCGCGCCCTGCTCCGAATCTCAAAAAGAGATCTCGGTGGGGCTATTGCGGGATCATCTGTCTCTTCCGAAACTTCTGGAGGGTCCACCGAGTGTTCGTTTCCACTTGGTTAGGTACAGCGGCTTTTTTTCAGTCGCCTCAGGGCATCATTATGCTTCTTAGCCCGTCGCTTCTTTTCTAAAACCTGGTAATCTTTGGCCATAGTGAGGGCGATCTCATGTTGTCGATTGATCTCACGCCGCCACGCCAGTGAGTCAGACTGCTTGCCGAGTCCTCGTTTGAGTGATGACGACATTGCTCGCAACGTCGATTGCGCATCCCAACCATGAACGAGGTAGAACGGCGTTTCCTTCCTTGTAGTGTCTTGAGAAGTATTAATAGCAAATACCAGCTTCTCCGCGATTTCGTCCCAATCTTGCTGTAGAGGGTCTTCCGCGTACACCCGTACGGAACCCATCACCGACTTCACCGAGCGCTCCTGCTCTCCATTAGCCTGTGGTCGACAGCTCAAAGTAGCTCGTGACCTTGACTGCATCATCTCCGCGAATGCTTGGAGCACATCGCCCATGAAGCGTGGGTCGCGGTTGTACCTGATGAATGATGCGGCTCCGAACCGTCGGTACACACATTGTTCGAGCACTTGAGCAGCACTCAGCGCCGTTGTATCCGACAGAGCCTTGGTAATAACGAATCCTGTGAACGAGCACTGAAAAAGGAGCAACGCAGTGTTGTCCTTGCGAGACTTCGGTAGTGGGATGACGAAATCCATCGAGACGATCTGGAACGGTCGTTCGGCTAGTATGTTGTCAGGCGAGTGTCCACAAAGCTGCGGACGGCTTTTACTCGAGCTGCAATCCAGACATGAGTTTGCATGCTTCTCCACGTCAGCGTACAAGCCGATCCGGTAATAATCGGACTTAACGCGATGGAACGTCTAACCACAGCTTGGTGTCGACCTTCTAGTTAGTCGTGACAGTTCTGCAAGGCCTCCTGAATTATCGTTGTCGGTACCACAAACCGCAGCTTGGTATGTTCTTGCCGACCGTGGTCGTACCGACGATTCAGTCTAAGATAGTGAAGCACACCGTCTTCTGAAACCACGAGCCGGTCAGCGTACTTCCAGGCATCTCGAGCTTCTTTATAACCCAGCTCTTCTGCTTGGCCCTGAAGCACCTTCTTGATGTTAGACCACTTCTACTCGTCGTCTTGTGACACCATTATCCGTCTGCGTCGCTCACGCTGTATTGCTACCGGGTCAACATCTTCCGCATCGGGAAATGCCGCTGGCACAGTTTTGTGAGGATGGTAGCAAATCCTCGCGGATTAAATCCTCGTTGGGCACTTCTCATCGTTCTTCATGCTGTTCTTGAGCTTTTGAGACCCCCTCCAAATGTTCATCTGCAAACTTGACGCGTTTCTTGGCCTTCGTCTGTCGCCTAGTCATCACTGCCATATTGCCATAATCGTACTCTGGTGAGCTGTACTCAAGCACGAATTTTTCGAAAGTTTTCCACTTTGAAGACTCGCTGCCTGACAGTACATGTACTTGACGCTCTACCCCACGTGACAAAACATCTACCGAGTCTTCATCCGGCTCGTAGATCATTTTCTGGATACGATTCAGCGACGCCAGTTCCGACTTGCGCGCTTCAGCCACGATGACACGACAGACCTTCAATTCCAGCGCTTCAGTGGTTAATGAATCCGCGGCAGCGTTGTATTCTCGTACAACGTGAAGATACTTTACTGATCGAAGCTTGGCTGCGAGTGCCTTGCGAATATTCAGCAAAGCTAGCAGAGTTTCCTTCCTGCAAGCGATCGCCCCTAGTGATTGTTGAATCGCAAGCCTTGCGTCACCGACGATGACTAATGCCTGGGCACCGTGCGCAATAGCATCCTTGACACCGTTTATCATCTCTGTGTACTCTGCCTCATTCACCGTGGTGGTCGAGAGGTAAGCGTTTGCAGCAATCATTATCTTCCACGCTCCACAACACCCATGAACAGCTCCCGTAGCCACCGTACTTCTCTGTCTTCGCTGATCCGTCAAAGGCCATGCCGAATCCACAGTAATTACGGGGAAGCCTGGCGTAAAGCAACGCCGGGTCCATTCGAATAGTCGGAGAGCCCTTGTTTGGAGGTGCAACCGGCGGGAGTGAGTCTTCTAAGTCGACGAAGCTCGCGATGCTTGACTGCAGTAGCTGCACAAAGGGCGACATCCTTCTCCTTCACGCGCTGCACCTTCAAATGCCACTGCGAAAGCAGCACAGCGAACTGGACCGCGCGTCCGAAGAGAAACTTTGATTTATGCACCCACTCTAACGTCGAGAATCGTGTATAGACATGTAGCGTCTTTCCTGCAAGCTGGACGTAACCGATCTTCAACAGCAAAAGTAACGCCAAAACCTCCTTCTCAGCGGGATGGTTGTTCTTCTCGAATTCCTTGAGCACACGGCCGAGGAATCGTACGGGGTGTAACTTGCCTTCGTGTTCTTTCATAAGCGTCGTACTCAACGCCCATTTATTCGCGAAGAGCATGACGTGAATGGCCTTCGACCGATCGAAGTGCCTGAGGATGGGTGAATGTGAAACACTCGTCTTCAATTTTTCGAAGGAACGACGTGCCACAGAAAGGCCACCTTCAACGGCAAAGTCCTCATCCTTGAGCTGGTACAGCGCCGCACCGTAGACCGCGAAGTCTTGAATGAAGCGGCAGTAGTAATTAACCGCTCCAAGAAACGACTGCATGCCCTTCTTGCTCGTTGGAAACGAAAAGTCGTTAATGATTGCAAGCTTCTTCGGATCAGCCCTGATTCCTTCTGGCGAAAATTTATGCGACAGATAGTCCACCTTGGACTGGCAGAAGCTGATCGTGGTGAAACTAATGCTGATTCGACACTGTGCAACTCTTGCCAGCAATCGGTCCAGCGTCACCAGGCAGCTGTCGAAACTCTCGCCACCAAAGCAAATATTATCCACAAACAATCGTCGACCAAACACAGGAACCAGCGATGAATCGTATTTTTCCCCCCTTCGTAAACATGTCAGCGACGGGACTGTTGACGAGTTTTAGTACAGGGTCGGCCTCCACCGGGGCTTCGAGGTCTGCCGTGAGCGAGTGAAGGCATGTCTAGCGTCTGGGGTGACAGCCGGGGAGTCGGCTGGTGGTCAATTTTCCGAAGAGTCTGTGGACACTTATACGACAGCTCACGGCGGAAGCAATAATGCAAACGGAGCCTCGGTAGCGTGTACAAACGAACTACTTAGCTCGGTAAACGTTGTACATACGCCAACGAGTGTTCGTTTCAGGTCTGGGATGACAACGGAAGCGGCAAGTAACAGCACTGGATTAGATGAAGTCACCAGTCTCGACGAAGTTGCCCCGGCCTTGTGCGCAGCCAAATTTGCGAACGAATTATTGGTGGTTGTTCCAGCGGATGCCGACGTCACGCTGAAGGTGGTGAATACGACACCGAGTGTTCGTTGCGAGATTGGTATGAATGCCGGACTGTCAAGACAAAGGTCACCCGAGGCGCTGAACAGAAGTCAACTGCCCAATATGTCGGCTGCCTGCGCATAAATTTTGCGAACAAAGACTCGACCGGTTGCCCAGAGATGGGAAACCAGGCTGGGAAGGAGATGGACCCAGCACTGAGTGTTCAAATCGAAGCGGATGCCGACGTTGTCGAAGTAAGCATCTCCGATGTGATGATGACTATCTAGTGGAATATAACTGTACTATTTCATATAGAGAAATCGTATATAACTGGACTGGTTGGTGGAGAGTAACTCCCCTCCAGAACACCAGACTCTATAATTCATCACTTCTTCTTTTACCAAGTCCACCACAAGCGTCTTCTCCTTCTACACTCAAGACTTCCTCTCCACTATGGCCGCCTAGACCACTCTACTTTTGTCCTCACTCCGTACTGTACTGCCCTAACAACTCTGCGCAAATCATCCCTCCAACAGGTTATAAGCCCAACGTTTCGCCAGGGGCGAGCTGGACGCGGCAAGACCACACACCTCCAAGCCGCATGAATGACCAGGGGCACAATGAGGTGAAGGAGACCTGAGAGAGAAATCGCTGGACGGACACTTGCCTGCGTTAGGCCACGTTGCCAACTTTGCGCCAGCCACTGAGCTGTAGCGCTGCATGTGCAATAGATCGCCATGCTGGGAGGCCATGTTGCCCTCTACGCCAGCAAACGAGCTGCACGCGGTGAGCAGCACGTCTGCCACGCGGTATCGAGCCAGAGGAAAATCTCCCTGGACTCCGTACCATACGCACTGCGTATTGAGCCAGAGGAGAATCTCCCTGGACTCCGTACCATACGCACTGCGTATTGAGCCAGAGGAGAATCTCCCTGGACTCCGTACCATACGCACTGCGTATTGAGCCTTACGAAGCAATAACACTTTTTTGCATGAGCAATGTCTCTGTCAATTGACTAAATAGTGTGCATGCTTCTCACTACTTCGAAGTATAATAAAATCCGGAATACAATCCGAAGAGCCACCAGGGAGAAAATTACCTCAAAGCTGTGAGCTAGATAAAATGTGAGTGAAGTGTGCTCCTAATATTGCTTTGGTGCAAGCGTTGCTACCTAGCTGCTCAAAACATATTTATGCCACATTCACAAAAGAAATTTATGAATAAAATCATACATGCAATTTGCAAGATGCAAAAACAAAATTGCAAATTATACAAAGGCTGCCTTGTTTGTACGAGAAAAAAAAATATATATACCCCAAACGTTGAGAGAGAAATACTTAATGAAATGTATGAAACTGGGAGGCATCAACGCCAAAAACTATTCATGCATTCGCCAAACTTTAACATTTATTGTCGCTGGCAAAAGTTTCAAACATTTCCAGCATAACAGTACCAAAAGAATGAGAAAAAAAATTCAACACTTTATGACTACAAGACAAGCCTACAGAAGCCTCTGTCTACAGAAAGCAAACTATAGTTTTACTGCATCAATTCCATCTACAATGAATTCGATAGTTAGCAAAATCTATCGCTAGCGCTTGCGAAGTAAAAATAAAATTATAAACTTTCAAACGAGAAACAACTCGATGAGCCTCTAGGGAGAAAAATAACCCCAACGACGAGAGCCTGCACACTTACTGCAAATATGATGCGTACGCTACCGATGACACTGTTTGATGTTATTTATGCTTTTAAAAGCTGTAGCCTTTCTTCAAAAATATTTGAAAACTATAAGCTCTCAATAACAATAGTCAGAACAAATTGAAAATGACTGCAGCACCTATATCAACCATTTCATGAAATTGGGAGGCAATTCTATAAGACCTCAGCAGCGGAAAAACAAAAAACAAACCACACATTGTGAAGAAATATCCACATATGAAAGAGCAAAACAATGGCAGTTTAAGAAATGAACAAAGCTAAAACGCTTACACAAAATATATAAAGATAAATACGGTGATCAGGTGTATCCTCAAAGGTTTCCTGAGTAGCCAACAACAGAGCGAACAGGTTTTGATCCTTAAAATTAAAGGTTTTCCTGAGGTAGCTTCTACAAATTCGTATAACTAAAACGATAGCAGCAACAATTCAGCGAACAGGTTCTGATCCTTAAAATTAAAATTTTCCCTGAAGTAGCTGCTACAAATTCGTATAACTAAAACGATAACAACAACAATCACTACGGTGAACAGGTTTAATCCTCTAAGGTTTTCCTGAGTAGCCAAAATAACAATGAAAACAAGAAATCAGCACAGTTATTGCCAAAGCAAAACGGCACAAGGTGACAAATCTGACAATGAAAGTCAAAGGAAAAAGATCATCAATATCAAAACAAGATCTACTTCTTGTAAATGCTCATGTACGTACAGGACTGTTATAAACAGCCACCTGTGGTACATTTAATACTACTCGACAGATAGAGCATCATACACATTCCTCGATGTGGGAGGCTGTCGAAGTAAGCATCTCCGATGTGATGATGACTATCTAGTGGAATATAACTGTACTATTTCATATAGAGAAATCGTATATAACTGGACTGGTTGGTGGAGAGTAACTCCCCTCCAGAACACCAGACTCTATAATTCATCACTTCTTCTTTTACCAAGTCCACCACAAGCGTCTTCTCCTTCTACACTCAAGACTTCCTCTCCACTATGGCCGCCTAGACCACTCTACTTTTGTCCTCACTCCGTACTGTACTGCCCTAACAACTCTGCGCAAATCATCCCTCCAACAGACGTTGATTCAAGGGAAGAGTCCGTCGCGACTTTGGACGAGACATACATGTCGGCTGCTCGAGTGCTAACAACCGAATGAAATGAAGCAACGGAGGACACAAGAAAATGATTTCTGCGAGCATCCAGCTAACAACATCGGTTTGGAAGATTACGCAAAGGAGTTGGCTTTCCTGCCAGACCGTACCGAAGAAATCAACACGACGATAGACTAGAACGCGCCCAATGTTGCCGATCCCCAACTGTCGACCGATCGCAGGGAACGTCTGGTCGCAACGCTGTAGAACCACATGCACATCCTAATTGCTAGTGACAGCGCACTGCCGCCGCCAGCCTACGGCGCGGTATGCGATTTCGACATGCAGGGACATGCCCCAATTAAACAGCGTGCCCGACGCGTGCCGCTACGATTTCTCGGCAAACTGCGAGCTGCTACGCGCTTTGTTGAGAGCAGGACGGATCGTCTTTTCAGACAGTCCATGGGCATCGCCAATCGTGATTGTGATGAAAAAGAACGGACTAACCATCCGGCTCTGCATTGATTACAAGATGGTGAATGCCATCACCGCAATCACGGAGAATGCAATGCTGCTATTCGACGATCTGTTGACCGATCTCGAGTGTTACTTATGGTTCTGCTCGCTGGATACAGCAAGCGGCTTCTGGGTGGTCAGGATGATTATGCGAGCACGTAAAGTGTCGGCGTTTGTCTGCGCACTCGGACATTTCGAGTGGTTACACATGCCCTTCGGGTTAAAGAACGCGCCGACGATTACCAGCGCATGATTGACAACGCGCTCTGGGTGTTCGTTCAGCCAAAAGGAGGTTGGTTTGAATACTCGGAGAAATTGCGTTTAGCTGAAGAACAGGCGAAGGAACGTCGTGGACCAAGCACCGAGGGCTCGTTTCAAACGAAGTTCGCACAGCCCCATGCTCCATTTCATTCAGCAAGCTGCTGATCACCAACTCGAGCCCACTGAGTATGTCTGCGACTTCAAACAAGCCCTCATTGACTTTGTCGGAAATCAATTCCCCAACGCCAATGTCATCGGCTGCTTATTTCACTTTAAGCCAGCTGTCCGCAGGAACCCGCGAAAATCGGCATTTCAAACCGTTCGGCTAGTATAGCGATGACGATGGGCGTTTTGGACATGCTTACTGTTCTTCCTATCGAACAAATTGAAGTTGCAGGTATCCGGTGGGTGAAGTGTCAAATTAAGAAACGCTGCAGAAGTGCTGGCATTTCCTACAACCGATCGAGATTGAATATGTTTTGGCGTTACTTCAAACGCACATGTCTTGATATCTATGACCTTCCCACTCTGGATATCCTGCCTTCCTGCCCTCCCGAATCGGAACTGCATTGGCTGAACGAGCTCAGCGAACGTTGTGAATTGTGAATTTAGTATTGGTAGCGATAACTGGATATTATATTGGCCAGATCCTACCACCTAGTGAGCTGTCCTTTACACGTGCAGATACGAACGGTTAACCGGATTTAATACTTGGACGGGTCTACCGAAGCGGCCCTCAACTCTCAATATCCCGCAACCGAAAGCGGTAAGTACAACGCAAAGAGACACAAAGACAAGGAAACACACCCGCAAGACAACCCTACGGCCAGACCCCAAATATAGGCTCTAGATCCACCAAGCTCGAATATTCGCTTGGGATCCTGAACCAACTACGGATGCAGAGTGAAGATCTTACCACTACTGCTCCACCCTACCCCCACGTCTCGCCAAGACACTCGAGCTTCACCACTTGAACTCTTCAGAAGTGTCCGAGAGAGCAAGATCCCGCCCTACCGACGGATACACAAGGCGAGGAAAGTTCAACAGATCACGAATCATCGAGGGCCCCATCCGTTAGTCGGTGTCTGAGCGCTGCTGGTAAGTTGGATCCAGCAATCTCGCAGATTTTAGCTGATCCTGTTACGCCACATGTGGCTGGCCGCTCGAACCTCAGTTGAGATTGTTCCCGATCGGTAAGCTAGTAAGACTAATAAAGGAAAGTGGCGCATAAGCACGGGTTCTTAAGGGCAAAAGAAGGTGTGGCAGGGTAGTGCAACAAAGCCGAGCGCGGAAGGGTCAGTAGGATGGCGGGGACCATGGAGAGAGACCATGGGGCCGTGGCCGTCGGCCGATGAGACAGAGCTCGAATACGGCTTGCCGTTCGGAGCTCACGTCCAGTGTATGTTGTATGAAATACGGGCTCATGTTGCGGGACACAGCTCACAGGCCCTTCCCGTGGGTTTCGGTCGCCGCTAATGTATCCTTCCCGTTGTCCCCATCCGTTGGGGTCGCTGATCCAACGACCTGTTGCTCTCAGGTAGACTCTCCGTACTACCTCCGAGCACTATCTGGGGGCTCACACCACCTAGTGTTGACGCTTCCATGTTCCTGTCAAAGGGTGTCAGCTGCCCTGGACGAGAAAGAAGATTAGCTTTTACGTGGGTCATAACTACATGGTGGTCATGGCAGGCGCCTTCCCGGCGGACCTTAGCTGTGATTGCTGCGGGCTTGGCGCTAGCGGACGAACCCTCGGAAGCAGCACGGACATAGCGATGGCCTTTTTGTGCTGAGGAACGGGGAGAGGAACGGAACCTAACTGTGGTTGCTGTGGAGCCGTGGTGGACGAGCAACCCCGGGCAAAGCGTGCCAGGGGGGGAACTAACCGAGGTGATGGTATTTGAATTACAGAGATCCCATAATAATGTTGGGTGCGGAAAGGAACGAAGGCGCTCAGCGAGGTGCGGCTTCGTAGGGGCGAGCTGCAAGCGCTGCGCGGGAAACGACTAAAGGGAAAGCGGCAGCCAGGAGCACCGACGACTGTAGACACAGGTGACGGTGTTATGTGACGTTGGAGACGGGTGAGATCCGGCCGTCGACGGGACGCACACTCCTGAACCCGAACCTGGGTGGCTTCACCTTTGACGGCGTGGACAGGTGTGCGTTAGAGGTACGGGCGGCAACCCAGGAGCTAGACGAGGCGGAGCCGACGCTCCACGTGATGGCGGAGATGGAGTGGACGACATCGCGAACGCGGACGAGAACCAAGACGTGGGCGTAGGTGTCGCGGTGGAGCTGGCGGGAACTGGGAACGGCGGCGGCTGAGACGGTGGTGTTTCCGGTCGGGTTCTACATGTCCCTCGAGTGGCATCGGCGGCAAGGCTAGCAGTCTCCTCGGGAGCCAGTGACTATACATCACGGCAGGTGATTGTGCGCGAGAAAGCGAAGGCCTTGAAGCTCACCAACTTTTAAAGGGCTGAATGACACGATGCCGGTCACGCTGTGGTTCAAGACGGTATGGACCAAGCCCGTCGACAGGCGGTGATGATGGGCGTGGATTGGAGAGACGGCCAGATCTACCACGTAGCTGCATCGCACTTGCCGAGGCAAAGCGCTGGTTTGCAGCGGTGATGGAATCAGTATCGCCCGATGAAGAAAGCATCAACACGTTGTCCGAGTTGCTGCGCGCAAATTACATGACGCAACGCACGAGCCCGAAGGTGGTTGACCGGCTCACCCCCAGGAGGCAGATGAAGGGGAGCGGCTGGTTGAATACGCGCCGGCGCTGCGTGAGATCGGAGAGAACAGAGATGTTGGTGAAGACTGGCTCTTCCGCGCTTTCCTGAAAGGAATGAACAGTATATAAAAGGGGACGACGTTCGTGCGAGGGCACAGGCCTCGGATGCTGGACGAAGCGGTGAGTCTAGCAATCCCGCAGATGATCGATTTGACTACGGCGTGGGGCTCGAGACGGTAATTGCGCGCTGGGACGTGCGTTAGGCGCAGCAAGGGCGCGAGCCCTTGACATCGTTGACCGGGAGCGTCGAACAGGAGAAGGTGGGACTTGACGGCGAATCGCAGCGTGTGATGACCGGCTTACGGACCAATGTGGGGTACACCACAGAAGCGCCCCCGGTACGATATCAGCAGGTCGAGCCAGTATGGCCGAGGGTTTCAACTGGTACCTACCGGTAAAACAGGCGGTGCGAACGACTGTACGAAATTTCGAACGGCCAGCAGTACCAAAGTTGAACGCGTGGGCGGAAACCCGGCGGAGATCCACTCTTCCGGCGTCAGGCAAAGACGTTGAAAGTAGAGGTCAAGTATGGCGGCGGTCAACATGCTATGGGCGCGGATAATCCGGCGTACGCGACAAGAGAGACACATCTCCAGAATATGGAACGGTACCAGGCGCGACAGAGACGAACGCAGCGTGCACCGCTCGTGCCTCGCCCAGGGTCCATTGGCTTCTATTACGGTAGAAAGTGCAATTCGGTTGAAGCAGGCGGATCTGGCGGCTGGACAGCTCAGTACAGGGCAAGACGAGAAGAAAGGACCGGGAGCGGGCAACGCTCCACGGGCGTGAGGGCCCCGGCCTTACTGGCTGGCCCGGGAAGAAGACAGGAAGGTTCAAGGCGGCACGCACAGCGTGTGAGGAGACGGGAGCCTGTGGAGAGCACCCGCGTGCAGCAGCGGTGCGTGGTGGTGTATACGACTGGGGATGGCGCGACGGAGCTTTTACAACGCGTGGCGACTGGGAACGATGAGGAGGGGATACAGTTGGCGAATTTGTTCAGTGTTTGCGCCAATTGCGGGCTTGTACACCTCCCGTTTTCTGGCCAACTTCTTGTTCAAAGTAGTGATGAACACGTCACGTGCTTAGGCTTCGAGGTGTAAGCGCTTCAATACTTCTATATGCTGCTCCATGAAGGACTGCACACTCAAGAGCATGGCGTCGTTCTTGGTGTTGGACTCGCGAAGAATATTGATGTCCACATGGGGAGCTTCAACTTCGACATTGACAGCTCTTAGGGGCACCTCCGCGTTATCACGTACCATGATTTCAGGAGCCACTGAACGAGCGACGGCAGCGGCCAATAGTTGACGCTCCAGGATGACGACTCGGTCAGGAAGGTCCGTTAGCGCATCAGAAAGGGGCTGGATAGCCACGAGAGCATCGTCCATGCCCATTGCGGTTTCAAGACGACCCTGAGTACGAACATTGGCATGAAGAGGAGATGCGACGTTAAGCTGCACTTGATGACGAGCCATCGTAGTCAATTATGGAAGGATCGATATCCTCATATGCTCAACCGATGCTTCCGAGCTCTCAGCAAGCATGGCGCGCAACGAATCCTTGGTGACTGGTGGGGGGAATCATTAGCAGGCGCAGGTGGAACTGGAGGAGCCATCTCCGTGGCTTCAGCGGCGACAGGAGGTGCTGCCGTGGATGTAGCAGGAATTGAATGTACCGGAACAGGAAGAACCGGAGTCCAATCGATGAATGGCGATGACGATAAAGAGGAACCTGGGGACTCAGACGAGGCTCAAGTTGCGGACGACGCATTGGAGGAAGACGTGCGGCGAGCGTTGTCGTAGTCCAGATCCGAGGATCGGCGGATATCCCACTCAACGCCGACCCAGCACGTTGGCGGCGTGCTTGGATCTGGCGACGGTACCGCGGGATCTGCAATCCAGATTGATAGCGATGACGATCCCGAGAGCGACGATGGGAATGTGGCACTACACGGTAGATGTGCCACTGAATCTGTCTCGGTTGCAGCTCCTCCAAGCGCCTCCTTTCCAGGTATGCTTCCTGTGGTCCCATTCGACCCAGATGACGCTTTCACCATTGGGCGGATGCAACACAAGACCTTTACCGCGGACACTATCGAACCTCGGTCCGGCAAGAAATTGAATCGGGTGTCCATTGCTACTCTGAAGGTCACCATCCTGTTCTCCGAGTTGCCATTTCGAACCGAGTGGATATTTTCTCGCGAAGAGGATGACATCCCGGCATCCGGATACGTGAATTCGTTGGTCACTAGATCCAATATGAAGGAATCGCATGGCGCCGCACCGTGGGATGTCCTACCTACTCCTATGGATCCCATTCGCAGCAATGTCAGTGGACGCCTTGGGTTGTTCGTTGGCGCCTTTCGACAATTCTCTTCCAAGCACCGGATCGTAGTGTGGGAAGGTTTCACCGATTTCCCACCTCTCGCACCCAGCTGCGATATTCACCATGATTATCGAGCTTCACCAAGCAGCCGCGCGGTAACAGACGCAGTCAAGCTGACGGGCTTGAAATAAAGTTCTCGTGAGTCGGGTTTGGCAATACAGGACGACTGGTGTGACATGGATATCTTGTTTTATCCGTTTCTCCTACACCTTCCCAGACAGAGGGACAAAGACAAAGTGACGTGGTTTCCTGGATCCGTGTCCCGTCAGGCCAACTTGGAGGATCCGAACCTTGACCGCCCGGAAACGGCAATGCTGTTGGAGGTTTTGCGATATATCGACGAGGAGAAGCCTTGGCGTAGCCAATTTCGGGGAGACCCTAGCCACCATCATGCACTCCGGATCCCAGGTGTGGTGGGCAAGTTCTTCAACATGCGGCCCACGACCCGATCTATATCACCCCTCTGGTTGAGACCCCCAATCTCACTCCCTTCCCGTCTTCCGTGTCGCGCCTCCAGCTCCAGTCTCCGCAGATCCGCCTCGTAGCAGTAGTTAGCAACTCCGAACTGGATCGGTGTAGTTCGTCTTATAACTTCTGCTAATTCACTTATCGTTGCCTGATTGCGTCGTCTTTCCTAATACTCTTGTCGGATTGACTCTTTATCAAATCCCTGGCGTACACCAGGATCTTAGCCGGATCCACCCTTTTATCCAAGCCCAATCCATAGCTGAATCTAGCCAACTTCATCCTGCTCCATTACGCACCCTTGAATTTGAGTCGAATCCACCTCATCTGATTGGGCCATGGTCAGACCCGTACGGTCCAAACGCTTGGAGCCAAGCTCGATTCACTTTAGACGACGGGACCCTAAATAGCTGTCTCTGCTATTGTCCAATACCACCGGCGTATGGACGATAACGCCTCTGGACGCCTTGCACGTGCACACGCCATTCTTTATGCATAAACATCAACTCCATCGTCCGGATCCACAGCCTTCCTGTGGACCCTTCTTCCCTTCTCCACCAATACGACCAGCACACATCAGCGGCCCTCCTCCTCCTGACCCACACCCTACATATGGATCCTTCTTCTCTTTCCCACTAATATGACCAGCTCACATCAGTGAATCCTCGCATTTCTACTCCTCGTGAGACTGCATCACGCCAAATCGATTCCGATTCGTACGATCCCGCAGGAAATAATTTAGTAATGCTCCACAGTTAAGATCTGCTTCGTCTACCCAGCCGGGATCGTCATATCCTTGCCAATATACAACAAAGTCGCAGTAAATCCGTCCGTATCGGGTTCGTTTCCCTGAACTCATGTCGGCGATCTTCTCGACTTTGAGCTCGTCCACATCTAGATCCATTGCTAAACTGTCTTCGGGCAGAAGGACCTAGTCGAAATCTACTGGCTATTTGAGAGGCGGGTCTCGGTCCGATTTTCTTTCACCAGTTTCAGCTTGGACACATGTACCACCGGAAACAATCGATGGTATGTGCTTGTCGTCTCCAACTTCACGGCATATTTACCGATCTTTTCGCTTATCCGGAATGGTCCGTGCCACAGATGGGCACGTTTGCGGGCATATCCTTCTTTTAACCGATCCGAGTATAGCCACACTTGTGATCCTACCTGGATTTGAATTGGACGGGCTTCTTCGTTGTGTCAATCCGCTCGATCCTGTATCACGTTTCGCCACCGTTCGTTTACTCGGGATCTGGCTTGCCAGTAGTATTTCTGGATCTGGTATCGCCTTTGTCTTGGGTCTCGTTCTCTCCTCTTGATACTACCCACTGGAATAACCGCTTCCAGGGTGGATCTGGGATCCCATCCATGTACCAACTAAAACGGGGTAACGCTCCGGATCCTGTCTTGTGCGGTATTCATTGCGAGGGTAAGTCGCTCTGCGTATTCATCCCAGTCCTGCTGATCCAAATCCTGGTCATACATCTGGAGCGCCCATATGATCGTCTGTACCATGCCTTCGGCAGATCCGTTGAGCTGAGGGTGATATGCCATCGTTGCTCGCTATCTCTGCCCAATGATATTGTCGAAGGCTAGAAAATATTAGACATAAAACCCGGTTCCCGGTCATGGCGGATCATCTCACTGGCCCCGAATCTACGCAAAAAACACATTCTTCGTAGAATTCGGCAATGTTATGTGCAGTTCGGGATGCGCTAGCCTTGGTTATCGCGTATCCGGTGAGCAGACCCACCCCGATCAACAGCTCAGTGTTCACTTTGTATAACTTGGGTAGCGATGGGGTGGGATCCATCGCTCCGATTTGGGAAAGTCCCTTGGACATTGGCTGGGGAGTTTCCATCGATAGTAGGGCTGCCTTTGCCTGTTTCACAATCCACGCACTCGCCGATGTATTGTTGCATACTCTTGAACAGACTACTCCAATGAAACCATTCTCGGATCCGCTGGTAGGTTCGACCGATTCCTTGATGTTTCCCTTCCAAGCTAGCCTGATAAAGATGGAAGACGTACCGATGTAAGGTATATGTCATCATCAATTTCATCAATTCATATCGATCTTCACTGCTCCGTTTCGTAGGAGGACAGTAGAAGTGTAAGTCGCTCAGATCCACTTCATAATCCATAGATCTAATATCGTAGGCTTTGGCGTCTTCCCGACTCAGATCTCGTACATCCCCCGTCAGATACCTCTTAAGTCCCGCGATCCACGTCTCCTCGTTTTGTGCTTCGAGGATCCGCTCAATTCGGACCCCCCCCCCTTACGTACGTCTCATCGAGGTTCCGGGAGCTGGATCTAGCCCTTCCTCTGGATCTAGTGACAGCTGTAACCCGGGCTGTTCGCTCCGTGGGCCCAACTACGATCAATTCATCTAGTCGGTTTAGTGTGACGAGATCCTGGCGCTCGACCTCTCTCTCCGCTTCGACCCCACATTGATTCCATAGAGCGGTACTTGCCAAGCTGTCCGCACTTACATTCCAATCCCGCTTGACATGCAGCATCTCGTGATTCATTCATCCACGTAGATGATTCGTCACCTTTTGTCGTTGCAACGTTAATGCAGGGACTTTATAGTCGATTTCACCTCGCACCTGTCGGATTTCCAAATTTGAGTCTCCACACACCACCAGTCCTTTTGGGATCCTCATCCTTTAGCGAATCCAACCCGAACAAGAGTTCGTTATACTCCGCCTCATTAACTGTGAGACCTTCCGCGTAAGTGGGTCTGGCTCTTACCACTTATCATTCGGGCAGCCCCCATAGAATCGCACTGTAAGCACCTCCACCACGTCGAACACGGGCGGATCCATCGAAACTCAGAGCGTATAGATCTTCTTCCACCCGCACTGTCGGGATCGGAATCTGAGTCTGGTGTTAAGGCTCTTTCTTAGGAGCGATTTTAATCAGGGCTTCATCCATCTCGAATCTGGGCGTGATGCTCGCTGCCAAGACTCCCATAATCTCATCTTTTCCTTTTAAACATGTTACGATGTCCAAGACCCAGGGCGAGAGCAGGGTTGTCCACTCTCCCAACCGTTCTGGTAGACCGGCCGACTTAAACTAGTGTGGAATATCGAGCTAGGATCTGGATGGACCTTCCCACCGGTAAGTTATAGTTGAGATCCCCCACCCGCAGGAGGGCTAATATTTCCTTCTCTACTGCTCCGTAATTCAACCCGTTGGACACGTCCGGCTAGCGAAGATGACCGGATGGCAGATCCCCTCATGTTCTTGTACCAACGCTGCTGAAACCGCCCGATCACTAGCATATACTATCACCGTAGGGTGACGTTATGGATGACAGATCCCTTCGTATGCTCGTACCAAAGCCGCCGAGATCGCCCAATCACTGGCCTGGCCTATCACCGTAGGCTGGCATTTTGGGTCAAAATGGCGAAGGATGGTCGTCGTCGAAATCCAGTTCCTTAGTTCTACAAACGCATGGTAAGCTCGGATCCACCGGGGGTCCACTTCATTCGAGATCCTATTTGTCGACTCCGTCCAGGTCGGATCCTCTTCCACTTGATTCCGGGGTGGATCCAGTTCCTCCTTTAGGTCGTTTTCCAGCGTCGTGCCATGTGGATCCACGGTCCCCAGGGCCAGAGCCTGCTGGAAATTGGTCCGGACAGTCGAAGTAGCCATTGCAGCAAAATCTACTTCTCTTAGTTCATAGAGGACTGTTGTAAAGAGTGCATAACCCTCAATAACCCGACTGAAGTAATTGAAACGGCCCAGGAAAGATTACATCGCCCGTAGCGACTGAGGTAAAGGTAAATCCGCCAACGAGTACAAATCTTTAGATTCGCCTTCAATCCCTCCTTACAAGTTCGATGGCCTAGATAGTCCACCTTGCACACACCCCGTAACTCTTCACCACACTGTTATAGAACCTCCATTAATTGCACGCCTCCAGTACGGATGTCACTCTCGCGCACTGTGACCCCACGATTCCGCAGAGATCAGAATGTCATCGATATAGGATCTGCTCCCCAGCACGAATGACGTCCCCCGATCGTCTGGTTCGCCTGCTTCGAATGAATCCACTTCCACATCGCCTACTCCGGATCCATTCACCTCTGATCCCGGGATTCGAGTAAGCCGATAGAGGGCGGTATCGATCAGACCTTAATAGATCTAGGGTGCGTTTATCAATCCAAACGGCATCCGGTTCTACTCGAGCAGTCCACATGGCGTAATGAAGGCAGATATCACGCGGGCTCGATCCGTCATAGCCACCCCCAGGGTCCACTTGCCATATCTAAAGAGCCGTACCAGAGTACTTTATCCAAATCCTCCAACAGCTCATTGATGAGAGGCATCGGATATACCATCATTCTAGTCAGACCATTAACCATCCGATAGTCAATACACATACGTATATCCACCCCGTTCTTCTTAAAAATGATCACCACAGTAGACGCCCATGGGGAGGTTGAAAAACGGATGATCTTGCCTCGCAACAGACCTTTAATCAGATCTGATCGCTTTTCACGAAATTGGGGTGCCACCTTCCGCACCCTCTGAGCAATCAGCTTTGCGTCGCCGACATCGTTATCGCATTTGACTCCGCGTGCGGCTGGTCGTAATGCATTACCCTTGCCAATTAGCAGGTGCCGGCTTTCCCAGAACTTCTGACGTAGGCGGTCCACCTCCGCGGTTTCGTTCGCTCCCGGATCCACCTGGATATCATCAATCATGAATTCCCTCCGCGGTCAGTGGCACCTCCGAGATCACCACCACGTCTTCCCAAAGTTCATCGGCATGCAGATCCCCGCCTTCGTGGAAACATACCTGCTCATCCTCTGTCCTTCTCGGAGTCACCACTGGATCCAGACTCAGCAATTTACCCTCTTCCATTGATACATCTGTTTTTATTGCATCGGGTATTCTGGTATCTAGGAAAATGCCTTCTGGATCGAATTTGGCTACTGGCGTGCTAACGTACGACGGCTCCGGTTTAACTAGTATCGACACTATCGCCGGTGAACCGGGCGTTCTGTCCAATGCAGAGTTCGGATCCAATGGCGGAATCGCAGAATCCAACGGATCGACTTCGATTGCCTGTGATCCATCCTCCACCGATCCCTGGGGCCCGTGCTGGGTGTCTCCAGTTGTCTCAGATCCATCCTCCACCACTTGGATTCCAGTCCAATGACCTCTCAATAGGTATTCCGCGGGGTTGGATATGAATGTCGGTCCGCCAAGGGGCCGATCGGCTCCGCCGGGGCTTCCACCTCCCCGAGGATCTACTTGGGTAGTCACTTCATACGCTAGATTCTGCAAATTTTAATAGCGACGAGATTCAACATCCTCAGACCCACGGAATCCAGTGCCTGGCAAACCTTGGGTGGATCTGCGGTGACCTCACCCTTGTAGGTCTCTTGCTCTTCCAATAACTGTGTGCTTCTCTTCTCTGTAGATCCAAGGCTGAAGAGACTTCGGTTCTGACATATTCGTCCACTCGGTGTAAGCTAGAAACCTTGCCAACTGACACTTCATGTCGATCACGTGTATTATCGAGTGGATCTAGGAGCTTGCTACCTGTGTCTAGCGACGTCTTGTCCACAAGTACATAGATGCAATACCTAGAACGCTCGGCTCGTACCGAATTTCCAACCCGGCGAGCTTCCTAGTTTAACATCTTTTCTGCCACCTCGGGCAACATTCCTCGGTTCTTGGTTGGATCGAACCATTGGTGGATCTGGTTGTAAAACCCTTCCATGGGGGCACTTGCCAGCATCGTGGATTTCGGCGCAACCCCGACACATGTAGAAACGGTGAACCCCAAGATGACCTTTCTTGCCACACTTCTTACAAACCAGATATTTCCAGCATCCAGCTTCTGTGTGCTTCCAAGGTCCACACTGCGATCACCTGATTTGTCCTGTTCCGTCAATGACATCTCGAAATCTGAATTTCTTATGATCCCCGGGTAAGGAATCAATAGGGCGGGCGTTGTCTCCAGTCTTTGCCGTATAATTGTTGGGAGCGGTGAGACAGACTCTGCGGTGATCCTCCGGATCAGAGTTCGATCCATCAGATCCAGATTCAGATCCTTTGTCGGACGCCGTGACTTAGTGGACGCGTCGATCTGGGGCCGTGGATGTCGGAGCCATTTGACGATTCTTCCCAGTTCCGACATCCGGTTTCTTCTGGCTGTGTTTCGTGCGATCCACTGCCCGTAGCACTACTTCGAGCTTGTCGGCATCTGGAAGTCGTAGAAGGGTCAGCCTGTAGGCCAGATCAGCATCTCCCGAGGTTTCGATTAAATGCTCCACATGCTCCCGGAGTACCTTGGTTCCCCCATCCTTGATCTTCAACTTGGCCCGTATACCGGCCACATTGAACTGATGGAGGATTTTTAGCGGGGACTCATCCGATCGGCGGTAAGCATGGTAGTACCGTCGCGCTACCGACACTCCCATTCCATAGTACTGCGTTTGGAAACCACGTATCAGATCTGGTCACTTTTTCCTAGTGGATCTGCCCAGCTGTCAATACCAGTTTCTAGCTGGCCTGGCCAGCAAGTCCACAAATGGCAGACACTTTTCTACATCTGACGTTTGGTCAATCATGAAGTCTGACTTGACTTTGCTGATCTATGTTCGCGCTCGATCTTCGTCTTTATCCTTGCCTGTGCGTTTCGTCAGATCCGATATGGCTATGATCCGTATCCTCTGGATCATATACGATCCATCCGTCCCGGCTGCAGCCGTTGCTACCGCCGCTGGCGAGGGGGACGGAACATCCAAATCATCTGGATCGAACTCATCATGGGAGATGTCTCCCTCTACCGACTTCATTTCGACGTCTCGTTCTTTATGGTCATGGGATAGTTGCGTTTGTGGCCTCGGTATCTGCATACCTTGTTCGGCCAGGAAACGACTCATCCCAGCTTCGAAGCGCCGTTGCAAGGTACCTGATGAGGTGTCGGAGGGTACAGTCTGGTCTACCGTCGGGGATGGATTCGTGAGACGATTAGCTTGAACTCGATCTGACGATAATCTAACTGACTTCTTGCTGGCTCTGGCTCGATCCTGGCTGGATGGTCTCCGATCGCGGGTATGGCGCCCTGGGTTCCGAGTCTTCACACTCGAAGACGCCTCCTGTCCCCGGAGCCTTGCGCGCGATTCCAGCATTGACACCCCAGAGGGACCTAAATTGATGCGTCGCGGCTCGGAAGGCGTATCAGATCCATCCGCGGCCGTGGATTCGTAGTTGAAGGATGCAGCTTGGCTAATTCTCGGTGACGACACTGGATCCATGGTCTGCGGGTTTTCTCCGGCGATGGACTTGACTCTGATGAAAGGTCCCGCGTCGCCGATAATATGAGATTCATGTCTAGCTCGAAGATATCCTCCGCATCGAACACACCAGCTTCGATGCCGGAATACGTAAGCAGACGTAATAGATCCTTCAGTACCACTAATTTGTTCGCCGTTTTTGTTGGTGCTCTCACCGGTTCCCTTGGATCTTCGATCTGTCGTAGTTTCAGGATCCGCATGACCGGATCTTGATACAGAAAGTCGCGTAAAGCTTCGTGGCGATATACAAACTTGAAATCCTTGACGGACCCGCTTGGGCTTCTTCTTCCGACTCTGAAGCTTGCATTTGCTTCCGCGTTGTCTTACTCGTATCGGTCTTCGCTCGCATATTTTCGACTAGACGGCTTAGGTTTAGATACAGTGTTGGCTTAACCAGTAAATCTGCAAATGCATACCGTTTCTCCTTCCCTTTCCCTTGTTTTGTTGACTTGCGTCAAGATCCGCAGGGGTCCCCGAGGGGACCTGGAGAGGATAGAGAGGTTTCTCTTCTAGATCCGGATCCGGATTTACATTTCTTCCTTCGACAGCGTTCCTCCCAGGACTCCATTGATCCGCGGAACTTGCCTTACTCAGCAGCGTCTTCGTCGATCCAACCTGCGATGGCGCCTCTCCCCGTGGCTCAATATTCACTTGAGCATCTTCTTTGGTCTCACGGTGACATCCAGAGGCACTAAAAGATCCGGGCCGCACACCATTGTGGTGTAGTGGGATAAGCAAAATGTACAATATTGCTGGATCTTACTTACTAACATCGGACACCGACTGACGGAGGGGCCCCCCGATGATCCGTGATCTGCTGAACTTTCACTACCTTGTGTATCCGTCGGTAATGCGGGATCTTGCTCTCTAAGTAACTTCCGAAGAGCTCAAGTGGTGAAGCTCGAGTGTATTGGCGAGACGTGGGGGTAGGGTGGAGTAGTAGTAGTAAGATCTTCACTCTGCATCCGTTGTTGTTTCTGGATCCCAAGCGAGTATTCGAGTTTGGTGGATCCAGGGCCTATATCTGAGATCTGGCCGTAGGGTCGCCTTGCGGGTGAGTTCCCTTGCCTTTGTTTTCCTTTCGTCGTACTTGCGGCTTCCGGTAGCGGGATCTTGAGAGTTGAGATCTTCTCCGGTATACCCGGCCAAGTCGTAAATTCGGTTAACCTTTCGTATCTGCACGTGTAAAGGAAAGCTCACTATGTGGTAGGATCTGGCCAATTTATTATCCAGTTATCTCTACCCACGCTCGATATGCAACGCCCAGCCCTCACGGAGGTAGTACGGCCAATTCTTGAGCGTGGGAAGGCACTTGCGTGATACTGTGCAAATTGAAGTCTGATTCATAGCTAAGCCAATACCTGCCTGAATTTCTATTATATATATATTTTTCCTGCTATATTCCTACCAGGCTCGGTTTTCTGCCCTTTCACTTCTTGGTCCATCACCCCAGCTGTACCAGCATCCGATCCACCAGATTCATGGCGTTTTCATCGTGAGGTCACCATATTATGGGTACTAGCCGAGCGCCGACGCTACGCGGCGGTAGTTTAGGTTTAGTTCTACTTGTTTTGGCCTTCCTGCCTCCGCTACGCTTCGGCGGGTTAAGTATTACAAAAAGCTAGGCCCCCTATGCGCCTCGATATTTTTTTAAATTTATTAAGTTATCTGGGTCTTACCTGATTAAAAAAACACTCTAATTATCCTGAATCAAGATTCTTACTACAACCGCTTTATTATTGTTGGTTATCACTGTATCTTCATCTTCCACCTAAAACCATCTGCACTTCAAATAACATTTATACAAACGCTACACAATATGTTTAGTTTAGCGTCGTGCTCGATACCACGGGTCGTTTCTGAGCCATGAAACTTAGCTCACATCAACGCAACAGATAGTAAAGGCGTATTCAGCTTGCCCTACTTTCCCTCTTGTATTGCCTGTTTAATCTTGTAAGTAGCTAAAGCCCGATCAATTCTCATACCAAACTCAATGAAAACAAAACAATATTCAATTTTGTACATTCTAATACATTTAGCGCTCATTTTGTGCTGATTCATAATGAGTCGTTAGACACTCTAATCTGTGCCAGTTATGATTAAAGCATCTAGATAATGCGTCGCAAGATGCCTTGCCGTTGTTATTGTTGACGGCGGTGTTTTTTATTTATTTAATAGTTTAACGATGATCCCAGGATGGTTAAACGTCATTTAGGCTTAAAATTTATTAACGTTTCTTTATGAAATCTACTTAACCAACTGTAATTGACACCTCTCGTGTTTTGTTGTTGTCTTACCGCTCCATTTAAAATCGTATCCTACTCCCTTGTCGAACCTAAAAACGAATCGCGATTTAAGCACTCTAAACGAATGCGGGGCGTCTCCTCTATCTTTTGAGCCCTTATAAGCTGCAGAATGCTTAAAACCGAAGAAGTTGTGGTCGCTCAAAAACATTATATCCATTTATGGGCCCTCGAAATGACGATACATTTAGGAGTGTTGTGAGCTCAATATTTTTCAATTTTAGAGATTTAGGTGTTATTTAAAAGCTCTTGTTAAAAGCAATTGAATAAGGGTAGTTTTTTCAGTTTTTTTATTGAAGTTTACAATAAATGTCACTGTTTCGGTTTAGTGCAAAAATCAATTGGCCAACTTTAAGCTCGATTATCTCGATAACTCTAAATGGTTCGTAAGTATCATTTTGTTTGACGTTGTCTTATTTATGTTTGCCCTTTCGGACTTATTCCTATTAAGAATCCTAATTACAAATATCAAGTGAACTATGATCCGTTATGGATCTTCTTGCACGCCTAGCGTCGTCTTCAACGTCGCATGCACATCTTAAACAGCTCGCGCCTTTTCCCAAACAGTGACCGTGCCTTCAAAGCGTCGCGGAGTTTTCTGCGAACTCATCCCAACGGCCACCGAGGGTTCGTACCGTAAATGGTCAGTTCTTGGTCGCTGAATGCAAAATCCGGTCAGTACATTATTGATAATAAAAGCCTGGATTGAGTGACATCGGGACTGTATCCAATATCTCCTGAGTCGGTAGTGACACCGTCGCGTCTCTTGCACCTTGGATTCACCGTAAATCTCGTGACCGAGTATTCGTCGCTTGAGCATCTTGGCGGTGACGCATCTTTGTTGACGGATGATTATCCGCAACTCTGGAGAAATCACTTCACCACAACCGCCCGTGTCGCATTGGCAGCCACGGTACTACTGTCTGTTGTGACATCTTTTTATTCTCTAAAACACCGTCAAGCGTCAAGATGTCGAAGCGCCTCAATCGGGCCATGATACAGGCATTATAGTGTCTTCACCACCGCCGACGACGGGAGCGTGAACAGCTGGAGATACGTCAGCACATCTTCAGTTTGCATCACTGACATCTTGCTCATCACCACATATCCTATTTCACAGGAAAACGACACCAAGGGTTCGTCCGACCCACCGTCTGCCACACACACTTCGACAGCGGCTTCGTTGACTCAACTTCCCGCTCCTCCTGTTTCAGCGTCTTCAGCTCCTGTTGAAGCTCCGTCAGCCCCTCCAGTCACAACTGAAGTCGATAGCTATCCTCCAGCTCCGCCTGCACCTGCCGGTGATTCTCCACCACGCACCGAGGATTCGTTACGCGGGAGCATCGATCGATCGCATGATGACGACGATCATCTTGTACTTGACTGCGATGACGCATCATCAAGTCCAGCTCAACGTCGTGCTTCCTCTTCACGGCGATATTCATATTCATGAGACCGTCGTGAGCTTCGACGATCTTATCGCGCTGTACAGCTTCTTCCTGCTACTCTAATGGACCTTCCTGACCGAGTCATCAGTCTGGAGCGTTAGCGGTGGACCGCTCAGTCCGCGGCCGCTGCCGCCGCGCGCTCCGTTGCTCCTGAAATCATGGCCGTGAAAAAGCGGAGGCGTTCTTGAAGGCTGCCAGCACCGAGTTTCAAGTTTGTCGTGCAGACGGCAAGATTCTTCGTGAATCCAACGCACAAAATGACGCGATGCTCTTGCGTATGTAGACCTCGATGAAGCAGAGGAGTCTGCACCTCGAAGTACAAGCGCGTAATGTGTTCATCTCAACCTTGAACAAGAAACTTGCCAGAGAGCGCAATGTATACAAATCTGCAATTGGTGCGAACACCGAACAGCTCGCCAGCTCTATCATGTCTTGGTCAACCTCGCCAACTGCAAGCACATGATGGCACGTTCAAGGTCCTCGAAAATTAGCAGACTCGTAGCACCCACCTTCTTCAAGCAAACCGCACTCTCCGTGCGCACGTGGGTCTAGCTGGGATGGACCCTGAAGTCCTGCGAGGGTACGTTCCAGTTGTTGTTACTTCCACTGTGTGTTCACGAACTACGTTCGCTCGCAATTCTTGTGACAGGTATAACCGCGGGTGAGCTGGATCTGGATGCTCTGGGCCTGGATCAAGAGACTTTGGTTGCTCCGCAACGCATACAGTCTGCTACCGCGTCTTCACCAGACCCTTAGGCTCTTCCTGTAGCGTTAGCGCAAGCTGCTTACCAGGTGGCACATGACAAGCTTCTCAAGCGGCTCCGACCAGGTAGCAAAGCGTCGGACCACGAGTCAGACGATTTCGATGAAGACAAAAAAACATTCCGACCGACAAGGCTAGTACATCCAAGGCAGCAGCTGGTCTTTGCGATGCGACACCTGTCGAGCCTCAGATCCTAAAACCTTGCGTCGATCACTCTTCCGTCCGAAGACATAGAAGCAGGATGACCAGAAGAACCCCCAGAAGACTCACCCTCGCCCTTCAGGCAAGTCACATCGACGTCGTTTGAAGGCTCGGTCGCAATCTGTGCTTTCGCCTCCTCGCTGATGGTCGCCGCTACGCAAGTCAGCGCCTTCATTCGAGATACCGCATCCCGCTTCTTTATCCCCATCGCCTCCGGTCCATGTCGACCTCAGTTGTGCTCACAGCGACGTGGAGATGCCTGATGTCAGCTCTCAAGTAGCGGAATGACAGCTCAAGGCACTGGCGCCGCGTCTTCGGGTGACGCTGTTTCCTCCGGGCGCACCACGAGGATACACCGAACGAAATTCATGACGGGACTAGGCATTCTGTGTCAACCGTTTCCCCTTCGCCAGCCGATATACGCGCTGCCGAGGGAGCTTTGCGTGAAGCAGGGGATTTCCGCCGTATGGTCAGCTCGGATGACGAAGATGAAGATCCGGACATCACTGTTTCGTCGGACAAGTCCGCAACGACGGCAGCCGCGATTACCAAGACGACCGAACGCTGAGGAGCGTTTTTCGCAGCAGGTCCCTGTCCCTGTAGAAGCTGCTTCACTTGCCACCGAGCACTCAAAATCGGCTCCGACTGTTTCAGTCATACCTGTACCAAGTACACGTTCGCGTGATTACACTATGGCGATGGTGATGATGACAATGATGATGACGATCCTGGAGACCCCGGAGATGATGATGCACCCTCAGTGGGCACCCCGGCTGGTAATACATACTGGGAATGGTGGCTGTGTTCCTCCACCTGCCGATCATTCAAGTCCTGCTGGTGACGATAAATCTGTTGATTCCGATGGAAAGTGGTATGGACTTGCTCCCGCTCGGCATCCAACTCATCTTCGGCCGAATCATTCCCCTTTGTCAACCTTACCAAATTTACTGCATCGTCCATCTCCTCTCCGCTCGGCATCACCTCAAGCGCAGCCGTCTCCTTCAGCTGCACCTTCTTCACCAGCATCATCGTATTTTCCTACTGTTCAGGCGTTCCCTCGTCCGCCTGCTCCACCGCTTGATGCTGGGCCTGCGCGTCAGATTGTGGCTACCTATACTTTGGTGCCTCGGCGCGATAACACGTCTACGATTGAGCCATTGCATCCCCGTGTATTGCCTGGTGCTCGTCCGACCGTACTGGATTCGTCGACTCTGTCACCATGGGTGCTTCAGTATTTGGACATGGGGTTACCGATCCCGGTGCGAAAACGTGTAATGAACACCTTCTGAGCAAGACGCTACTTGAGCCATCAACTGAAGGCATCATTCGTACCACGTTGAAAGGTCTCCAGGCCTTCTTCAACTAGGCAGAGCCGGCTCATTAGTTCCAACAGCTCCGGCGGCTCAACCCACGCCAGCCGTGCCTTTTCGACGCCATCGGTTTCGACCCGAACGTCCTAATCCCTAAGGGTGCCCCCAGTCGAGACCCGTCTCAAGATGATCGGGGCGAATCTTCGGGGTGATGGCGGCAAGCAAGGCGACCTCGGGTTCGCGCTATGGGAGCGACTTCACTGGCTCCTTATGGCGGGTATCGAGCGTGGTCTCATCGACGAGAAAAATAAGTTCAATCACAGCAAGGAGCTCTTGAAGAAGCACATCGGTCAGCGCGACCGACGTGCCGACCGCCTACTTAACAAGTACCGCGAGCAGTACATGGCTTCAAGCCGCTACTCAGCTTCCTCTGGCTTTTCTCACTAGCCGTTCATTCGCCCCGTGTTGATCTTGGAGTAGTCAAAGCCGTGGTACCCGATCTAAACCTTTAATTCGCTCCTCGGACGACCAACTGGCTGTCTGAAGTCCCGGCGCTGGATGCTTGTTCGCTCTGGCGTACTGGATGGATGAACGCGCCGCACCAACACTCGTACAACACCACGTACGTGCCGTACCAGCACATGCTTGTGTTTTTGAATCTTCGCGGGTAGTGCGCTTAGTGCTCGGTGATAGTGGTGTTCGATCGTCGAGGATGACCTCGACTTTGTACTCATCAGTTACTTGATCGGGTACCCAGCAGCAGCTTCAGGCAACAACCTCTCGTCGAAATCGAATCTTGACTCATCATTCGCGTCAGGTACCAAACGAATATTTTATCGACTGTTAAATTTGTTCACAGCTTTAAGCTTTGACACATGAACCACGGGGTATAAGCGAACTCCATCGTCTTGTGCTTGATCCGAAATGGTCCATGCTATCGATGAGCCGGTTTCTTCGTCAGGCCTGGTTTGACGCGTTTCATGTACACCCACACCCTGTTCCCAATCTCGAAAAGAGATTCCGGTGGGACTTCTACAGAACAATTCGCACCCGATGAAGATTCTAGGGGTCTACCGAGTGCTCGTTTCGGCTTGGTTGACGTACAGCAACTTTTTCCAATCGACCCAAAGCATCACTATGCTTCTTAGCCCGCCACTCCTTCTCAACAGCCTGATAAGCGTTGGCCATAGTAAGTTCGATCTCGTATTGTCGATTGACTTCGCGTCCCCACGCTAATGCGTCAGACTGTCTGCCAAGTCCTTGTTTGAGCGACGAAGACAGCGCCCCCATCGTCGAATGTGTAACCGTGAACCAGGTAGAAGTGGTGTCTTAATAGGTATTATACCAATCTCGCAGCGATTACATCAAAATCTTGCAGAGCGGGATCCTCCGCGTACACTCGTACGGAAGCCATATCAGACGTCATCGAGCGTTTCTACTGACCATTAGCCGGCGGCCTATAGCTCCAAGTTGTTTGTGACCTTGACTACATCATCTCAGTGAATGCTTGAAACACCTCGCTCGTGAAGCGTGGGTCGCGGTCATGTCTGATCAATGATGGAGATCCGAACTGTGGGTACACACATTTTTCGAGTAATTGAGCCACACGCAGCCCTGTCGTATCTGACACAGCCTTGGCGATGATGAATTCGTAACTGAGTACTGAAATAGAACCAACGCAGTCTTTCCCTGCGCGTCTTGGGTAGCGGAATGCCGAAGTCCATAGAGACGAGCTAGAACGGTAGCTCGGCCGGCACGTTGTCAGGTGAGTAGCCACAGAAGTGCGGACGGCCCTCACATGAGTTGCGATTTGGAAACGACTTCACATGCTTCTCCACATCGGCGTACATACCGATCCAATAATAAGCGGGCTTAACCCGTTGGAATGTTCGAGCCACCCCTTGGTGTCCACCTTCTAGCGAGTTGTGACAGTTCCGCAAGGCCTCCTGAATTATCGTTGTAGGTACCACTGGCCGCTGTTTCGTCTCCTCGTGTCATCCGTGGTCGTACCGACGATTTAAACCCAGATAGTAAATCACGCCATCTTCTGATAACACGAAACGGCCATCATATTTCCAGGCATCTCGAGCTTCTTTATAATTCAGATCTTCCGCTTCGCCTAGATGCGCCTTATCGATATTTGATCACCTCTGACCCTCCTCATGTGTCACCATTAGTCGTATGCGTCGTTCGCGCTGTACTGCTATAGGGTCAACATCTTCCACGTCGGGAACTACCGCTGCGACAGTATTGGGAGGATGGTTCACCAAATCCTCACCGATTGGATCTTCGTTGGTTACGTCTCGTCGTTATTCATACGGTTCTTGCGCCTTTGCAACCCTCTCCGAGTGTTCATCTGCAAACCTGACGCGTTTCTTAACTTCCGTCTGCCGCCTGGTCATTACCGCTATATTACCATAATCGTAATCTGGTGAATTGAAATCAACCATGAAATTTCCGAACGTCTTCCACTTTGAAGACTCGCTGTCTGCTAGTACATGTACTCGGCATTCTGCGTCACGTGATGGAACGTCTGCCGTGTCTTCGTTCGACGCGTAGATCTTTCTTCCATACGGTTCCGTGTCACCAATTCCGACTTGCAAGTTTCATTTAAAACCACCCGACTGGCTTTCGATACCAGCGCCTCCGTGGTCAATAAATCTGCGAGAGCGTTGTATTCTCGTAATACATGGAAGTATTTCAATGATCGAAGCTTGGCCGTGCGTTCCTTGTGGATTTTCAGCTGCGGTAGCAGTGTCTCCTTCCTGCATGCTATCACCCCTAGTGATTTGTGAATCGCGAGCCATGCGTTACCAACAATGTCTAAATTCTCGGCACCGTGCGCGATAGCTGCTTTGACACCATTAATCATCTCTGTGTATTCCGATCCGTTTTCGGTGGTGGTCGCGAGTTAAGCAAGCGTTTGAAGCGATCGCTATCTTCCAATCGGGACGGTCTCACAACACCCAGGAACGGTTACGGTAGCCGCTGTACTTCTTCGTCTTTCTGACCCATCAAACGACATTACAAATCCACTGTAATCACGGGACAGCTTCGCATACAGCAACGACGGGTCCATATATATAGTCGGAGAGCCCTTGCTCGGAGGCGCCACCCGGCACGAGTTTTGTAGGTCGACGAATCTCGGACTGCAGTAGCTGCGCGAAGACCACATTCTTCTCCTTCACGCGCTGTACCTTCAAGTACCATTGCGAACTGGACTGCTCGCCCAAAGAGCGACTTTGATTTATGTACCCACTCAAACGTCGAAATCGCGTCTAGAGGTGTAGCGTCTTTCCAGCCAGGTGCACATAACAGATAGTCAACAGCAATAGTAACGCTAGAACTTCTTCCCAGTTGGGTGGTAGTTCATTTTGGCCTCTTTAAGCACTCGACCGAGGAACCTTACTGGATGTAACTTACCTTCGTGCTCTTGTATTAGCGTCGTGCTCAATCGCCACTCGTTTGCAAACAGCATAACATGAATCGCCTTCGTCCGATCGAAGTGCCTAAGGATGGGCACCTGTGCAACTCTCGCGTTCTGTTTCTCGAAGGATCGACGTGCTACAGAAAGATCATCGCCGGCTCCAAAGTCTTCCTCCTTCAACTGGTACAGCGCTGCACCGTAGACTGCGACGTCTTTAATTAAGTGGCTGTAATAACTGAGCGCCACCAGATGACTGTACTCCGCGCTTACTCGTGGGGAACGAAAGCTCGGTGATAGCTGCAAACTTCTTCGCGTCAGCATTGATGCTCTCTGGCGAAATTTCGTGAGACAAAATATGCCATCTTGGGCTGGCAGAATATGCTGATACTGATCCGACACTGTGCAAATATTGACAGTAACCGGTCCAACGTAGCCAGACAGCTGTCTAAACCCTCGTCACCAAAGCAAATTTTATCCACAAACGACTGTTGACCAAATACCGGTCTCAGCGATGATTAATCTGGCTTCCACTTCGTAAATATGTCGACGACGGGACTATTGACCGGTTCTTGTACAGGGTATGTTTCCACTGAAGCTTCGCGGTCTGCCGCAAACCTCGTTTGAAACGAACCCTCGGTGCCTACTCCACGACGTTCCTTGGTCTGTCCTTCAGCTAAACGCATTTTATCCGAGTATTTAAGCCAACCTCCTTTGGATTGAACGAACTCCAAGAGTACATTGTTTATCAAGCGTTGGTAGATCATCGGTGCAATCGTTAGCCCGAAGGGCATGCACAACCACTCGAAGTGTCGGTATTGCATATTCGATGATTGCGGTAGTAGCGTTCACCATCTTGTAATCAATGCAGAGCCAGATGTCAAGGCCGTTCTGTTTCAGTACAATCACGATCGGCGATGACCGTGGACTATCAGAAAATACAATCTGTCCCGCTCTCAGCAAAGCCCTCAGCAACTGTACAATTTGCCGACAGAACGGAGCGGTACGTGTAGGGCACGTTGTTTAATGAGGGCGTGCCCCTGCGTGTCGATATCGCACACGTGGCCTTAAGTTGACGATGATAACGCATTCCCACTAGCAATCAAGATGTGCTCGTAATTCTTCAGCGTAGCGATCAGACGTTCTCGACGAACCGACGGCAGCTAGGGATCAGCAACATTGGGCGCATTATAGTTTATCGTTGTCGCTTTGGTGAGGTCCGGAAGGAAGGCTGATTCCTTTGCGTAGTCCTCCAGGCCGATTTTGCTAGCTGGGTGCTCACAGAAATCAACTCCTGTGTCCATCGCTCCTTGATTTCCTTCGCTTGTCGACATGCGAGCAACTGAGACACATGTCTCATCCAAATATGCGACGGCTTCTTCCTTCCAATCGGCATTATATCTGACGTTCACTTGAACGCTCGGGGCCGAGTCCATCACCTTTCCAGGCACGCTTCCCATCTCTGAACCAACTACCAGCTGCTGAGTCCTTGTTCGCAATTTTGGATGAGCTTTTGGCTGACATACCGAGACAGTGAAAACAATTTTCAGACTAAACTCTGACAGGACAACATTTGCTCTATTCTAACACCGAACACTCGGAGCTGTGTCCATTGCCTTCACCGCAACGTCCGGATCCTGTAGACTGGCTGACGATGATTAGTTTGCCAATTCGGCTGCGCACAAGGTCGGGACAACATCATCTAAATCGTTTTATTTGTTTGAGCCAGTACCGTTACTGGTCGCTTCCGTCGTCACCCCAGACTCGAAACCAACACTCGCAGGAGTATGCACTACGCTCACCGGACTCCGTAGGCTGTGCGTATGCGCTGCCGAGACTTCGTTCGCAGTATTTCCTCCACTGAGATCTGACGCAGAAGTGTCAGAAGGACTTCTGGAAAATTGGACTTCAACTGAGTCCCCAGCTCATCCCACCCGCCAGACAATCTTCCTCTCGCTCACCGACCTTCATGATATTGCGCTCGTCACACGTCAGACAACTCCCAGAGTCCTTTAAATGTCTGTAAAGGCCGTGCCAGCACCCTTCGGGGTGCTGGATGATCTGGTCGCTTGGTAGACGAAGGCTGCGCTGCGACCCACTGTTCATAAATCTCACACTCACGCTGGAACAGCTCGCGGTCTCTGCAATCCGTGTAAGCTAGCACTTGCCAATCTTGGTACTTCTTGGAGTCCAGACTCATATAGCCGTCACCTCGTGGCAAATCTCCATCTGGTATCCACATAGCAATCGAATCGTGTGCTGGTAGGTACATAGTTTGGTCAGACACATTGGTCAACAGAATACGTTTAGGCCGTCCACGTCGAAACCTCACCACTGACGGGATTAACTTGTCCGCTCGACGAACCCACAGTACGTGCCCTTCCAGGCCAACTTGACGCTTCACTAGTCGATATTCTCGCCACTCGTGCACTTGAATGTCCAAACGCTCGGGTGGCCCGTCATTAACCGGATATCCGTATTCCTCACTGTCGATCATATTCTTGGTCTTAATCAGTTGGATTTGATTCTCGTGTGACAACTGCGCCGCGCTGTGAAACAGGTCTAAATGAATTCCAGCTGGGATCATCAAGTCGATCCCGAGTACCTCGTCACCGCCTGTACAATGCGCCATTTCGTACACCATATCCCATCCGAGCGAAATCTTGACGCACGCTCGTCTGTCGTTGACACCTTGCCCTCGCCGATTCCTTGATTTTCAATACGACGTCCGTGGTAGGGAACATCTCGGAGCCGCAACGTTTGGACGAATGTGTCAGTGATCACACTAACGTTCGCTCCTGTGTCAAGGAGAATCCTCGTTCGCTTGTTATTTATTGCGCCCTGCACCAGAGCTCTTTTTCTTATCCGGCGGTCAAATGTTTTGGCCGACCACCACCCCTGTCTCTCGCCAGGGTTCAACTTCATTATCTTGGAGTGACCCTTGGGCATTTCTCGAGCTGCACTCGAAACCACGCAGGACGAACCCTTGCTGGTGCCCTCATCAGCATCAGCACACTCCACTCTCTCTCTCCAACACCTCCACCGAGAATTCTACTCCTCTCCTTGTCATTTTCCGTCGCGTTCACACTTGTTATATAGTCATCAGGCCATTTACTCTGCCCCATGAAAGAGAAGATACATTCTGCTTCCAATGAAGGCTCGGCTAAGTGTGGCAGCCCGATAGGGACCAATCCAGCTGTAGTTGGCGGGCTGCCTAGTTTAAATGGCGTTCCTGAACGACAGCCTTGAGCTCTGGTGGGAGCTCCCCTTCGTGCCTTTAGTACGCACGAATTTGGCAAGGTCTTGGAAGCTGCGGAAAAGTTCGCACTGTCCCGCATCGTGGGGTTGCTTGCAGAACTTGCACCGCTTGATGTAGTAATGATCCGAGTGACACATGCCACCGCACACAAAGCACGGGCGGTACTGTGGGCCTCGGTTATCGCGGTTGAAGTCACGTCGACTTTGTAGGTCCTGATGGACCCACAGATACCACTTCGGCGATCTTGATTAAACGCACGCTCGCGATCGGGCATGTTCCCACGCGACTGACGGCTATCTAAGGGTGTGTACGTGCCTTTAGCGGCTGAGCGGTGCTCATTTTTATTCGTCACGGCTGAGCGGTGCTCATTTTCATTAGTCGCGGCGATGCGTCGGTCATTTTCGTCCAATGAGAAGTCACTATTCTCATTTTCGGACTGATAGTTGTTATACTCGTCTTGGACATCATTGTAAGCGTTCTGATCATTATTTGAATTCTCGGTACCCCATAGAACGGTGTGGTGTAGTGATTTCTCCAGATAATCGCCCATCGACAAAGATGCGGCACTGCCCAAGATGTTCAAGCGACGAACCCTCGGTCACGCTATGTACGGTGACTCCAAGGTGCAAGAGACTCGACGGCGTCACTACCGAACTATCAACGGATATAAGATACGGTCCAAATGTCACTGAATCCAGGCTGTCCTTATTATTAATAATGGACTGGCCGGAGTCGCATTCAGCGGCCAAGAACTGACCATCTACGGTACGAACCCTCGGGGGCGGTTGGGATGAGTTCACGGAAGGCTCAGCGACCCTTGGAAGGAACGTACACCGTCTGGGACAGGGCGCGGACCGTTAAGATACTCATGCGACGGTGCAGACGACGCTTGGCGTGCAAGAAGATCCATAACGGATCATTGGTCACTTGATATTTGTATACTTGATTAGGACTTCTTATTAGGAATAGACCCGAAAGGGTAAGCTTAAATACAGAACAGAATTTCCACTCAAGCACACAGAGCGACGTCCGGCTTCAAGGTAAGCGTCTGGTCAAACTTGTTTTGAGTGTGTTATGCCTGTCGGTGAGCTCGAAGCTCTGTAGCGAGGGTTCATCCGGCAAGGCCAAGAGACTTTGTGTATTGGCCGATTATTATCGGGAGGTTTTACGTGACGGCTTATCGTTACCTATTTGCACGACTGGGAGTGCTTGAATTGCCTCCTTTTTATTCTTCCAGCCGAGTGTTGAACACTCGGTGATCTCGTAAAAGGCTTACCCGTGCCTGGTACCCTTCCGCTGTTGGGACCACGAGGATTCAAAACACCTGCTAGCTTTGCTCGTGCTAGTAGCGTGTTCTTATTTTTACTGGTTAGCCTATATAAGTAGTTTACAAGGTCCAGTTTGTCCCGGTGCAAGGGCAGAACTGGGGTCTTCAGGTCCGCCCGAACGATCGATCGTTTACTATCCTAGTAGACGTATTGTTGTGGGAACGTCCTAACTACATTGGTAGCTAGCGTTCACGTGGGAATTCCAACACCACAACTGTTGACGCGACCCGGGAACAGATTGTGAGCATTGTGAACTGTTTGCATGGCCTTCCAGGTTACGTTCTATCAAGAGAAGAAGAACAAGAAAAAGAAAACAAGAAACATGGCGAAAGGACAACCGACGGTACCGGTTACGCCTGTCAAGTCTGGCGGAGCTCGCAACAAGGGTTCAAGTCCGGCTGCACGCTTTACAGCCGCCACCGAGCTTTCGGTGAGCTTTGACGACGAGGCGAACATCGGTCCTGACGCCCACGATTATGAAGATTACGAAGACAAGACGCCGGCTCCAGAGCCAGGTGCAATGACACCGGAGACGGCCACGCTATCATCGGGGCTGAGCGGGGAGATCAGGTCCCTTTCGAGGAACCTCGCCGACTAGCTCGATGACGTTGCGGGACCAGAACCGGTCTATGAAGACCATGACGATGGGACCGAGGGTTCTAAGCCTACGGTGGCGAGTGCAAAGCATTCAGCATCGCTGAAAGCACCTCGCCCACCTATCAACGGTGATACACCAGCCGCCAAGCGCGTTTTCGACCGCGTACAAGCGCTGATGCAGAATGATGCGTGAATGCAGCTGTTCAAGTCCAACCCCAAGATAAAGGCCGACTGGCCTGCGCTTACGCAGGAACTTGAAGACCCAGTCAACTCGGTTTCGACTAGCCAAGTTGCCGAGGATTCAGTCTCTCTACTGTTGTCCATGGGTTTGAGAATTAGACGAACACATCGGCGATGTCGCTCCAAGATTGGCGACCTCATGAAGCCGGAGCTGCTCTCCAGAAATGGAAGAAGAAGCTTCGGAAGGCATTTGGCGCTGTCCAGATCAACGCTGGAAAGCAGCCTGTGAGTCGAACGATCGTTCACGATGAAGATCCGTCCACGATTCCACTGCCGCCGACACCCCGTCGACTCGTTTGTACTCCTCCGACCAAGCGTGGAGTTAAGCGTAGTGCCTTTGGCACTACCGAAGCTTCACCGTATTTTCAAGACTTGCACATGGTTACGCCACGTTCGGAGAGCCGTATGCAGCGTGTTTTTACGCTGGCAACGAGGGTTCGTTCGGTCGCCGAGGCGGTCCGCGAGCTCCCAAAGGTGGTGGCGGACGTCGTCAAGTCTACAGCGATGGTTCGTCCAGTGACGATGGCATTTTGGTGCGTACATTCGACGAGCATGATCCTCATGTCGAGTTGATGCGTCAGATGAATGAGCTTGCGACGCTGAACGACGTAGACCCGACACTGAGGATTAAAATGGCATCGCACCGACCATTGGATCGCATCACGCCGTTCTCAGGCTCTTGCAACAAGAGCGAGAACTGTATGCAGTGGCTTCGTGGGTTCGTCTATGAAATGACTGGAACCCACACAGATGCCGACAAATGGTGCATTCCATTTGAGCTAAGTCTCCGGGACGGAGCCGTTCATTGGTTCCGTCAACTTCCGAAGAAGACGAAGCGCAAGTGGAAGCTGTTGAGCAATGCGTTCATCAGCTATTACTGTTCGCACTTCACGCAGACGGCACTGTCCCGTTACTACTCCGAAAAGCGGTAACGTAACGAACATCTGTGCGACTACATAAACAGGCTGAATGGCTACGCTCGGACCGCCTGTCTACACTTTGAGAAGAGTGGTCGCGACGAGAAAGAACACGTACAGCAGTTCCTGGCAACATGCGATGATGACAAGCTGGTGGAGAGTCTATACCACGCTCGAGTCGCCGACATTCACGAGCTCGAAGAGATCATTGAAGACGTTCTCAAGGGCAAGGAGAGAATGGCCAAGCGCGACAGTGAGTATCGATACTCCAACAATCGTGATGCGCGACGATGCGTACGCCCGCAACAACTGGCGTGATGACCGTCGCCGCGATGACAACCCCAACAAACCAAGAGTGACACTCATTGAAGCTACGGTGGACGACCTACTAGCTGAATTAGAAGGTCGTGAAGCTGCTCAAGGAGGCAACGAGTATTCAAACGAAGATCCGAACGCTTACGACAATGTCCAAGATGAGTACAACGACTTTCAGCCCGATAATACGGATGGTGATTTCTCATTGGATGAAAACGACCGATACCTCGCCGCTGCTAACGAAAACGAGCGCCGTGCAGCTGCTGAAGGCACCTACGTACGTTCGGACAACCGTCAGACGCGTGGAAACACGCCTGGTCGCGAGAATGGCTTCAATCACGATCGCCGAGGTGGTGACCGTGGGTTCAATCAGGACCTACGGCGACAACAGACGCCCACACTACGGATCATGGGCGGTGTTCGGTGGCATGAGTCACTCCGCCCACTACTGTAACAAGCGATGTACGTTCGGCAAACAACCCCACGATGCTGGACAGTGCGAACTTTTCCGCAGCTTCCAAGACCTTGCCAAATTCGTGCGTACTAAAGGCACGAAGGGGAGCTCCCACCAGAGCTCAAGGCTGTCGTTCAGGAACGCCATTTAGACTAGGCAGCCCGCCAACTACAGCTGGATTGGTCCCTATCGGGCTGCCACACTTAGCCGAGCCTTCATTGGAAGCAGAATGTATCTTCTCTTTCATGGGGCAGAGTAAATGGCCTGATGACTATATAACAAGTGTGAACGCGACGGAAAATGACAAGGAGAGGAGTAGAATTCTCGGTGGAGGTGTTGGAGAGAGAGAGTGGAGTGTGCTGATGCTGATGAGGGCACCAGCAAGGGTTCGTCCTGCGTGGTTTCGAGTGCAGCTCGAGAAATGCCCAAGGGTCACTCCAAGATAATGAAGTTGAACCCTGGCGAGAGACAGGGGTGGTGGTCGGCCAAAACATTTGACCGCCGGATAAGAAAAAGAGCTCTGGTGCAGGGCGCAATAAATAACAAGCGAACGAGGATTCTCCTTGACAGGAGCGAACGTTAGTGTGATCACTGACACATTCGTCCAAACGTTGCGGCTCCGAGATGTTCCCTACCACGGACGTCGTATTGAAAATCAAGGAATCGGCGAGGGCAAGGTGTCAACGACAGACGAGCGTGCGTCAAGATTTCGCTCGGATGGGATATGGTGTACGAAATGGCGCATTGTACAGGCGTTGACGAGGTACTCGGGATCGACTTGATGATCCCAGCTGGAATTCGTTTAGACCTGTTTCACAGCGCGGCGCAGTTGTCACACGAGAATCAAATCCAACTGATTAAGACCAAGAATATGATCGACAGTGAGGAATACGGATATCCGGTTAATGACGGGCCACCCGAGCGTTTGGACATTCAAGTGCACGAGTGGCGAGAATATCGACTAGTGAAGCGTCAAGTTGGCCTGGAAGGGCACGTACTGTGGGTTCGTCGAGCGGACAAGTTAATCCCGTCAGTGGTGAGGTTTCGACGTGGACGGCCTAAACGTATTCTGTTGACCAATGTGTCTGACCAAACTATGTACCTACCAGCACACGATTCGATTGCTATGTGGATACCAGATGGAGATTTGCCACGAGGTGACGGCTATATGAGTCTGGACTCCAAGAAGTACCAAGATTGGCAAGTGCTAGCTTACGCGGATTGCAGAGACCGCGAGCTGTTCCAGCGTGAGTGTGAGATTTATGAACAGTGGGTCGCAGCGCAGCCTCCAGCAGCCGAGCGACCAGACTATCCAGAACCCAGTGGGGTGCTAGCAAGGCCTCTTGAAGACTCGCTAATGGACTCTAGTGATCGACTGACATGTACAGAGCGCTGGGCAATGTTCAGGGAGGAGCGAGGTGACAGGGTTCGGTTGGTAGTTAGCACGTAAAACACAGATACGTACTTGCCGAACGACCTGCCGTGTACCCTGACTACGATGCATTGTTGAAACCCGACACCGGAAAGTGCCGTCGACAAAGCGTGACGTGCCCGCGTATTTCAACAGAGCGATCAGCTTGGGGTGTGCCCATCTGAAAAGTCTGTTTGGTTGGTCGCTGTCATTGAAACCACAGATATAGCGAAATTAAAAAAAAGTGTAAAGGTCGATCACTGACACGTGACAACGGAGGAAGCCTATGTCAGCCAGTCTTTGCGTCGATGATTTTGCAAACGGCGAGATGAGCAAGGAGCCCATCAATAAACGGATAGTGTTCGCGAAAACGCGCCTGTTGGCTTACTACCATATCTAGTGAATTTAAAAGTAGCAACCGTCAGGGCTCATTGTCAATCCTCCCTCATACCTGCCAAAATATACACGTAAGGAGTGGGAATACCAGAGGATGTTAGCAATCTCGTATTTTACGATACGGAAGCAAAGACGAGGGTGGGGTGGCGTTTGTGTCCAAAACTCGTCGTAGAAGTCGTAAAGGGTTTTACGACTCGACATGTGATCGGATTGGCTCATTTTCCAATTTTCGCATTTTAGTACATCCAACGATCCCGATTTCGTATTTGGTGTCTAACGAGAACGGAGAGCAAAAACTGCAAGCCGTAGAACCGTGTATTAATAGTGATTTACGAGTTTGTTAACATCCTCTACTGTGAGCTCTAACGTTACTATGCTGTAAATGGAGTTTGCGTGTCCTAGCAATATTCATGCAGCACATATCACAGAACGTACGCTAAATATTTTGTACCGCTAAGCTCAGTCTGTGGGCTATCGACTCAGGTAACAATCGCGCAATTAAACCTGGGGGAAGGGGTTGATTGTACCGCTCAAAGCCCAGTAGTAATAGTAAGTAACTTACCGGGACTACCGGGTCATAATTGCAGGGGAAATACTAATATGAATTTAGATACCAAGTTTTGTATCGAAATAGATGTACTACTAATACGACTACTTCAGTACTATTTTAGTACTATCAAGTTTCTTGATGATTGTTCATCAAAGGTAAAGAAAACGAGCGATCATCAAGAAACTTGATCGTACCAAAATAGTACTGAAGTAGTAGTACTAGTATTACACCTATTGCGATACAAAACTTGGTTTCTATATTCATATTAGTATTAACAATCTCTTTTCGATTGTGGCGCAGTAGAAGTTGCTTCTCGACACGTCGGTGGTCAATCCTGGTACGAAGAGGACCCATCCCAATGCCTCCAGTCGATTAAAAAACCGCTCTTAAAAGGCCGAAGAGGACTCTTTGCCGAGGTGCATTCGTGCCAGCAGCATGATCGATGGAAACTGGTCTTCGCCACTTTTTTCACCTGCTCTTGGAAGGCCGAAGAGGACACTTTGCTGAGGTGTATTCGTGCCAGCAGCGCGATCGATGGAAACTGGTCTTCGCCTTCTTCATAGAACCGGCACAAGCCGTCTGCGTGCCTATTGAGACCAAGCAAGGACCAGTATTGTCGTTGTCAATAGACATGTCTTGATTAGGTTCTGCTTCGGCCTTCTTCGGGCTCTGGTGGCACGCAGCATCCAGTCGCTCTGGTTCAAGCTCGAGCCACCCCGACAACACTCTGTTCGCCCTAGCATCAATTTCATGCTCCTTCACCTCTTCGCGGCTCTGACGCATACGTATCGGAGCCCCAAGAAATAGGTCGTCCCCGTCGTCCCATCCAGTAGATGCGGGAGACGAAAGGGTGAAGTGTCTTGACTGTAGGTGCTGCTGCTCTGTCATCCAAACTCCTGATTTAACGGGATTTTCCTTTCCGTGACCATGGAGCAAAACGTGACGCGATGCTCAGTCCATTCCACCCGTATACAAAGCCTTTTTATCTCTTTACCTTTACGAGCAGTATTGCACACCGCAGCAATCTTTTTTGCAGCAGGCTTCGTCCGTGAGTCGAGCAGCACACACGATATAGATTCTCGTGTGACCTTAGGAAAACACGCTTGCAACTGGGGGAGTGTTCATTTTAGGCACACTTTGCCTGGTTCTGAAAATTGGTCGAGTGCCCTTTCGACCCGTCGGTGGGTGGTTTCGTTTCTTCTTTAGAGTGCGGCGCCTCGATGGCGGAACGTATCCGAAGTACACAGCGTGTAAGAGAGACTCTGAGAGATTAACCATTTCGAAATCAGCACGCTCAGCATCTTCTGGCTCGGACGAAAATGCTTCTTCTGATTTCCGCCGGAGCTTATCACAGTGCAACTTTCTTTTTTTGCAGAGGTTTGACATGCAGTCACTCCAGTATTGTTAAAAACGTTTGGTGGGGTCGTATCCAAAATACTAAGAGCCTCCGTCTCAGCCAGCTCAATGTCAGTTTTTTGCCTTGTCGGTAGTTTTCTGCTCTGCTATTACAGCTAAAGGATGATCTTCATGCTTTGATTTGATGTGATCCTTCGCACCCGTTGTGTTCCGCACCGCCTCTTCCCAGCTATAGCGAGTCGTCTTCGCCCGTCCCTTGATCACCTCGCAACACAGTAGGCACAGATTGGGGTAAACCATCCTCGATGGTTGCCAGGGATTGCGTTTCTGGTACGGCTCGTCCAAATGGTGAATTAAGTCCCAAACTCCATCAGTCGCTCCAGTATTCCGGGCATGTCTAACAGAGATAGGGACACCAAGCTCGGACACGGGCGTTGAGGGGATCTTGGTCTAGAGCTCTGGCTTCGTGAGCTACAGGCTTTACTTTCGTCTTCCCTTTCGTAGTAATATTGTCGTAATCTTCTGGGTGGCCTACTTCTGGCGCTTCGCAGCGCGGTGGACAGGGGCAGAGCTCTCCTTTTCTGTAGTGTACGGCGACAACACGAAGTCAAAATCGGAGCCAGAACAAATATTTGATAATGATCTCTTTGAAGCAGTCAAAGTAATAGAAGCCGTGTTTGACGCGGTTGTGCCTCTCTTAGCATGTATATTATAATCCTCCGTAGGGTAGACCTGCCTTACACAAACAAGACAGCATAACCTGATGCGATGCATACATTTAGTAAGTAATCAATACTTAATATCAGACAGACAGCTGAATTACCCCTCGTTTAGGGCGCTGTCGTTGCCTTCAAACACGCCGATGGCACACATGTGGTGAACTTGCTTACCGCACACCGTGCAGGGGTCTGTCGTCAGTTTGTCGCCTTCTGGACGGCCCCACACCGCACAGCCCATTTTTATTTTGTTGAGGCGCTCCAACGATGCTATCGATCTTCTCCGTGCGTTGTATGACGCGTTTTAGAGAATGGCTGTGACGGGGTCACACAGCACCTTGCGCTAGAGGAAGTTAGCTTCCGAGAGTATACAAACTCTCCGTGAACGGCAGTTCACAGGTCCCCTTTTATCGAAAAGGGAGCGAAGTGACCTATTGAAGGTAAAATGTAAACTGAGTTTATATAAAAAAAAGATAAAGCTTGGGTTTAATACAAACTATAAGTCACCTATTCAAATGCAATGTCATCAACCAATGGCTGGCTTTGGACGACCTTGGTACATTGTACCAAATATCCCGAAGTATGACGTGTCACACTTCATGTAGCCAGGGGTACACTTAGGGCTACGTACCCCGTTACATCCTCCCCCACTTAGGTTCGATTTACCGACCAATCAGAATGAAGAAGTGTTCGTCACAAACTTTCATTCTCAAAGTCGAAAACCATCGACTTGGCCACGCGTGCGCGGCGAAGGCTCACTTCACAGTTAGAGCTCTGAGCAGCAGTCTGTGCGCTCTTCTTCTTGGTCTCCACTTCGACCGTTTACCATGCCTCGTGGTACTGCAAAGAGCGGTGCGAAGACACGCTCCAAGGCTGCTGCCGGAAAGGCGCAAGCCAAGAGCACCAAGCCTCACGGCAAAGGCTCTGCACTCAAGGAGGTTACTCAGGTGGACTCCGAGGCGATCGGTTCATTGGGTGACGCAGCTGTGGGCAAGCGAGCAAGCAAGCGCCGCAGCCCGTCGCCCTCGGCCTCCCCAGACAATCACCCGAACCCTCGGTTCGCTGAGCGTGAGTTCGACTCTGGCAGTGAGGACGAAGCCGAGTCCAAGCGCGGGCTCTGCGGGAGGACACAGCCCAGTGCCCAGCAGGCACAAAGACTAAGGGCACTCCCAAAGCTGGTGGCGATGAGGAAGAGAAGCCTTGCAAACGTCTCTCGCTTGCCGAGGGTCTTGCGCGTGCTAAGGTCGCTAAAGCCGAAGGCGCCAAGCCCTCTAAGAAGCGTACGGCTTCTAAGTCTCCACTCCGCGAGGAGAAGAAGACTGGGTACTCCCATCGGGGCCTCTTCAATTCCTCGGATGAAGAGGACGAGAAGGAGGAGGAAGAGGAAGTGGGTGCTATTCCTGAGCCCCGGGAGGTCACGAATGACCTCGACCAGCAGCAGAAGGATTTCCAAGCTGCCCAGCGTGTGCGTGGGGGTGGCACCCATCAGCCAGGGACGGTCAACTCAAGAGGGTATTGTCTTGAAGAGAGCTCTGGGGCTGACCTCTTCCTGGAGCTTCTCGTCGCTCCTCGTGGCATTGTTGCCGGTCACACCGCTAGGGGTGCTTATGAGCGTACCCTTGTTCAAAAGGAACAATTGTTTGTTGACAACTTGGAGGCGGCTCGGTGTGTGCTTGTCGCGCCACACCGTGTCCCTCTTAAGGACTTTACCAAGAAGCCCGAGAACCGGGGTGGTCTCTATCCTCTTTGGAGTTACCCCTGGGTTCTTCCCGAGAACTGTCCCAACTAGAGTTCTTGTGAGGACATGTTCTGGGCTTAAGTGGAGTCTCTCAAGTACTTAGCTCGGAGTTACGGGAACTCCATGAAGATCAGCTGCTGTCCCGCATCCTGGACCCGCGCGGCTTTTAGCGCTCACGATGAGCGCGGGTACGGAGTGTCTTCAACGTCCGTACCCCGTTCGGGCAAGAAGCCCCGGGCTACTTATGAAGCTGCCGGCGCTTGTGTTCCCAGGTTGCGACAGCCTTCGGGCAGTCTATCAGGAGCCGTTCAATCGGCTCCCACGAGCTCTCGGAGTGAGCATAACCCCTCCACTTCACGAGGAGCTGTCGCTTACCGCGACGCCGTTGCTCCTGGAGGATCCGCTTCACGAGGAAGTGGACTTCTCCATTCCGGTCAAGCAGAGGCGGAGGTGCCCTCGTACGAGTACGAGTACTCGGTGCCTCCCGAACGCCACTCTCGTCCGAGTGCTTCTTCTGCGGGTCCGACACAGGGCCCTGAGGTTGATCGCCTCCGTCAACGTGTCCTCGTGCTTGAGATTGGACTTGGCCTTAGGACTGGCGGTGATACATCTGCGGGTGGACCAACGGTCCTCTTCGTCCGATTTGGACGAGGCCTTCCGCGTATGGCTCCGGGGTCCGCTCGTACGGAGTCCCTCCTGCGTACGGGCTTGACCGCAGCCTCACTGTTCAGACCGAGGCTTGGGTGCCTGCTCCGACGCCCTCGTCGACGTCTGTGGTCGGCCCTCGCTTCGAGGAGATGGGCCAAGGTGGGTCTGCGAGTCAGCAACCCCCTGCGGATCAAAGTACTGCTTAAGACGTCCAACATAGAACGTCGGATGCGTCGTCATTGACTTAGGCAGGTCGATGGTGATCGACGCACCATGTCTGGCCAGGACTTCAAATGGTCCGATGAAGCGGTGCTTCAGCTTGTTGCTGCCGACAGAGCTGACAGTGTCAAGAGGTAGGCTCCTCGTTTCTAGTAACACAAAGTCCCCCACTTTAAATACACTTAAGTTTCCTCTTCCATGTTTGTCGGAGTACTCCTTTTGTTTATCTTGGGCCGCTGCCATGGCATCGCGGACTCTGCTGACAACGCTCAGCTTGGTATCCATAAAGGATTCCACTTGTTTCCGCAGCGAAACTGGTCTCACATCCGAGACCTGGTAGAAAAGGGCTTTACGAGCCTCTCCCCCACTTAGAATAGAGGAGTCAGTGTCTCCTCGAAGAGTGAGAGGCACTCTGGGGTGACGGAAGCCGTTCAAGTAGAACGGCGTGAACCCCGTGGGCGCGTGCACCGCGTTGTTGAGCGCAACCTCAACAACTGGAAGCTGCGTCGACCACGTACGTGGTGCTGCCGCGCACACACAACGCAGTGTGTCCTCGAGCACTCGATTGTCGCGCTCTGTCTGGCCGTCTGTCTGCGGATGGTCCGCAGTGGACATCTGCAGACGCGTTCCCATCAGCGTTTTCCAAAACCCAGCCGTGAACCGCGCGTCTCGGACCGAGACAATCGTCTCCTGGAGACCGTGATAGCGGAACACGCCATCAACGAACTACCTTGCGGTTTGTTCGCCCGTAACAGTGACGGGAACCGGAGCAAGATGTACCATCTTGCTCAGCCGACACACGAACACCAGAATTCTGATGTTGCCGTGCCCGTCGGCGGTAAGCTCAAAGATGAAGTCAAGACTCATTGACTTTCAACAATCAGCCGGTTCGGGCAGGCTCTGTAGTGGAGCCGAAGAGTGTCCTGCGGGTTTGACCCGCTGACATGTTTCACATGTCTTAACGTATCGGGCGACCCACTTGTACATGTGGGTCCACCTGAAGGCCTGAGAGACCGACAGAAAGGTCTCCTCGCGGCCCAAGTGGCCGCTGGAGGGCGCGTCGTGCGCCTCCGCGAGGATATCGAACTTCAGATCCTCGTCGTTGGGTACGACTACCCATGGAGGTTCATTGGGCTCCATCTGGTAATAAAGGAGGCCATCCTCCAACTCATATCGGTGGGGCCGTGAGCGCTGTCGCGACGAGAGCCAGTCGGACTTCGCGCTCGTTCCTGCCGTGAGGAACTTGCTGATAGGCGCGACAGCCTCATCGTCCCGATACGCCATGCGTATTCGATCATATAGATCCGTTGTCACCCGTGTGATGTGGGCCAACTCGTAGTCAGGACGCCGAGAGAGGGCGTCCGCAAGCACGTTGAGCTTGCCCGGCTTGTACTCGACGCGGAAGTTGTACTCCACGAAAAAGGACAGCCACCTCGCCATCCTTTGGGAGAGGTGAGGCGTTGGTCGCCGTCCTCAAGGATGCGTTGTCTGTGTAGATCACGAAGGGCCGGGAGCCCAGAAGGTGAACACGAAACTTCACAAGGGCATATTTCTTTGCCAGGAGCTCCTTGTCGTGGACAGGGTAGTTCCGTTCGGCGGCTTTGAGCTGCCTGGACTGGAACGAGATGACTCGTTCATGTCCAGCCGTGTCGGCCTGCAGCAATGCACACCCGATGGCGTAATCGGAGGCATCGCAGACGACGCTAAACGGCTTCGTCTCGTCCGGCAGGGCCAGGACAGGGGCCTTTTGGAGACTGGCCTCGATGCTGTCAAATGCATCCTGGTGATCTTGCTCCCAGTGCCAGTCGACGTCCTTCTGAAGGAGGGCCGACAAGGGCTTAGCAAAGCCCGCGTACCCCGCGCTGTACTTGTGAAGGTAGTTGGCCAAGCCCAACCACTTTCGAAGATCCTTCTGGGATCGGGGCGTTGGCCATGCTGCTATGGCCTTGACCTTGTCTGGGTCGGCCCGAACGCCCACGTTGCTTACGAAGCAACCGAGAACTTTAATCTCTGGTGACGCAAAAACGCACTTGTCGATGTTGGCGTAGAGCTTGTTTGCTCGCATTACGTCCAACACTCGACGGAGGTGTCCTAGATGCACCTCCATGGCCGTCTTGCCTCCCTCGGCACGGCTATGGACGAATATGTCGTCGAAGTACGTCTGTACGAAGGTACGCAAAGGTCGGAACAATTGCGTCACCAGGCGATTGAACGTCGCCGGGGCGTTAGACAAGCCCTGCGGCATGACGAGCCACTCCCAAAGCATGCCGCTTGGGGTGCTTACCGCGGTGAGCGGGATGTCGCTCTCTCGCATCAGGATCTGGTAGTATCCGTCTACCAAATCCAGCGCACTGTACAGTACGCTTCCGGCCATGTTGTTTAACAACAGATCCTTTCGTGGGATTGGTGTTTGGGCCGGCACCGTCGCGTTGTTCAGCTTGTTATATGCATGAGCTAGACGCCACTTTCCGTTCGGCTTCCGAACGCAGAAAGTTGGCGTCGAGTGCGGGGACTTCGACTCCCCCACCATGCCTGCCTTCGCTTTCGCGGCGAAGAAGGCATCAATGACCTCGCATTGTTCGCGCGGGAGAGGCCATTGCCTCGTGACACAGTACTTTGTGCCAGGCACGAGATCAATCTCATGCCGTACACCTCGATTCGGTGGGAGTTGGGTCAGTGGGTGTTTGTTCACCATGTCTGCATACTCCGTCACCGAAGGATACACCGGACCCTTGGGGCTCTTAAGGATCTCATAGCCCAAGCGCGTCTGACGCTGCTTGTTTAGGTCTTCTAGGACGTTCTCGTCCAAGACAGAGGAGGAGTTCAGCTCCTCCCGAGTGGTCTCAGGTATCATGAGCACCATCTCGGCAACCTTCCAGCCTTGAGGTTGGCCAAGAAAGACTCGACCGTCATTTCCTCGAGGTTCAGTATCTCTGCAACCTCTGGCAAAGGTTCCAAGTGGACACCAGATGCCTTGACGGGTAAACCGGTCTCGCCATCGAAGATGTGATAACACTCTTCCACCGGCCTTGTCGGAGGAGCCCGGGCCCTGGACTCCGACTCGCTTGACGCGATGTCGATCCAAACGAAGTTCGGATCCGACTTGAAAGGGCTGCGGCGACCGTGACGTCGGGCTTTGCTGCCCACGTCTAGGGATGTCGGCGCTACGACATCCGAGGCACTCGTGGTCTCCTGTGGTACCGTGGTACCCACACAGGAAGCGTGTTCGACGCCTTCCCCTTCAGTTAAGGTCTGAGCGACCGCGTGTGGCACTGTGTTACCCACACAGGAAGCGTGTTCAACGCCTTCCTCTTCAGTTATGGTCTGGGCGACCGCGAGTGGAACTCTGTTACCCACTCTGAACACGCTGTTCTCAGTGTTCGTGACAGCCGCAGCTGTCTGCGGAACTAAGCTACCCGCCTGTGGACCTAAGTTACCCACTTGGCCAGCGCCTCTTCTGGGCGCTGCCACCATCAAAACATCCTCGGAGTCGTCATATACGTCGACGACTCCCAAGCATCTGCCGGATGCTTTGGTACCCTGGCAGCCCTTGCGGGTGCCCCGGGTCCTGGCAGAGGTGGGAACATGACTCACCAATGCTCTGTCGGACTGCGCAGGGCGGCTGGCACCGATTGCCTTGCCTCGCCAGTCGATCCAGGGCTCGTGCTTCTCAAGCCAGGGCATGCCCAGGATCATATCATAAGGATCCATATCAAGAACAGTGAACTGTTCGAGGCTGTCAAAGTCTTCAAACTTGACGGCCAGATCCACTTGGACGTTGGGGACAGTGCCGACCTTCCCGTCTGCCAGTCGCACTGACACCGTCCCGTTGCCCTTGCTTTCTCTCAAAGCATCGGACAACTTGTTACTATTACGAGCAACCGTCTGGCGGCGTGCGAAATTCTTCGACGCCCCAGAATCGATCAAGATTCTAAAGGGATGATCGTATCCCCGTACACATCCGTGTACTACGAGCAACCGGCCGCTGCTCTTCGCCGATTCGAGAGTGCGAAGACTCTGAGGGGTTAAGTCCCCGTGGTACGCGCCACCCGCGCACCCATCACGAAGTCTTAGTTCTTCCCCAGCAGGGGCGGGGTGCCCTACTGGTTTCCGGCGTTCCCCTGTCCCCGGGATCCTGGCTTCTGTCAGCGACCCTTGTGGACGGGCTTGGGGAAAGACCATCTGCGGAGTCTTTGCGCGGGACAGTTGCGCTTGAAGTGGCCCATCTTCCCGCAGCCGAAGCAGCGGATGTCACGCTGTTCGGCGGACCCGAGTTCCATGGGAACTGGTCCGTTGGGTCCCGTTCGACCGGGAGTCGACAAGGAACTCCCAGGCCACGAGAGGCCGGCGTACGCGCCTGGCGATGGCTGTACTCTTCCTGAAGAGCCACTTGAATCGCCTCTTCAAGGGTGTTTAACTGCACCCGGAACAGCTGAGTGCGCGCGGGGCCCACTCGAAGGCCGTCCATGAACACAGTCATCTGGATGTGTTCGTTGAGTGGGTTTCCCACTAGGGACGCCGTAAGTTCCCGTATCTCTTGTACGTACTCGTGCAGCTCACGCCTCCCTTGTGTGGTGTTGGAAATCCCACGTGAACTCTAGCTACAAATGTAATTAGGACGTTCCCACAACAATACGTCTACTAGGATAGTAAACGATCGATCGTTCGGGCGGACCTGAAGACCCCAGTTCTGCCCTTGCACCTGGACAAACTGGACCTTGTAAACTACTTATATAGGCTAACCAGTAAAAATAAGAACACGCTACTAGCACGAGCAAAGCTAGCAGGTGTTTTGAATCCTCGTGGTCCCAACAGCGGAAGGGTACCAGGCACGGGTAAGCCTTTTACGAGATCACCGAGTGTTCAACACTCGGTTGGAAGAATAAAAAGGAGGCAATTCAAGCACTCCCAGTCGTGCAAATAGGCAACAATAAGCCGTCACGTAAAACCTCCCGATAATAATCGGCCAATACACACAGTCTCTTGGCCTTGCCGGATGAACCCTCGCTACAGAGCTTCGAGTTCACCGACAGGCATAACACACTCAAAACAAGCTTGACCTGACGCTTACCTTGAAGCCGGACGTCGCTCTGTGTGCTTGAGTGGAAATTCTGTTCTGTATTTAAGCTTACCCTTTCGGGTCAATTCCTAATAAGAAGTCCTAATCAAGTTTACAAATATCAAGTGAACAATGATCCGTTATGGATCTTCTTGCATGCCAAGCGTAGTCTGCACCGTCGCATGAGCATCTTTAACGGTCCGCGCCCTGTCCCAGACGGTGTACGTGCCTTCCAAGGGTCGCTGAGTCTTCCGCGAACTCATCCCAACCGCCACCGAGGGTTCGTACCGTAGATGGTCCGCTGAACGCGACTCCGGCCAGTCCATTATTAATAATAAGGACAGCCTGGATTCAGTGACATATGGACTGTATCCAATATCCGTTGAGAGTTCGGAAGTGACGCCGTCGAGTCCCTTGCACCTGGGCGTCTCCGTACATCACATGACCGAGGGTTCGTCGCTTGAACATCTTAAGCGGTGTCACGTCTTTGTCGACGGGTGATACTCCGCAACTACGGAGAAATCACTACACCACAACTGCCCCTATCGCAATGGAAGCCACGGTACTGGTGCCCGTTGTGACATTTCTTTATTCTCCAATTCACCATCCTGTCACCGTATGTCTAAGCGTTTGAATCTAGCCGTGTCCGACGCGTTTCAGCGTCTCAATCCTCGCCGACGTCGCGAACGTCAACAGCTGGAGGTTCGTCAGCTCATCTTCCTCTTGAATCATCGGCGCCTTGCTCATCATCATGCATGACTCGTCTTGTGCCTCAGGAGGGCAAGACCGAGGGTTCGAACGCCCTCAGCCTGCTACACTTCCCCCGACATCAGCGTCATCAGCCGGTCCTCCGGCGCTTCCTGCCCCGGACTCTTCACCCCCTGCGGTAGCTCCTGCGGCACTCTCAGTCGCCGCTGAATCCGCGGAGATGGCTCCTGCTGCTCCTCCTGCACCTGCTGGTGGGTACACCACCACTCACCGAAGATTCGCTGCGCGCCATGCTGGCTGAAAGTACGGAGGCATCGGTCGATCACATGATGACCTCGATAATTCCGTACTTGACTGCAATGGCTCGTCACCAAGTGCAGCTCAGCGTTGAACCTCCTCTCCACGGCGATGTACACACTCAACGTCGCCTCGAGACTGCTGTTGGTTTCGATGATGTCCTCGCTGTGGTACAACCTGTTCCTGATGCGCTGTCGGCGTTACCCGAACGAGTTGCCGACTTGGAGCGTCAGTTGCGGTTTGCTCAGTCCGAGGCTGCCGCCGCCGTACGTTCGGTGGCACCCGAAATCATGGCTCGTGAGAACGCGGAGGCGTTCCTCAAGGCTGCCAACGCTGAGATTGAAGCCCTTCACCACAACGTCAAGATTCTCCTCGAGTCGAACGCTAAGAACGACGCCATGCTCGCCACTGTTCAAGCTACTATGGAGCGACACGCAGAGGACTTGAATCGTCTGCACTGCGAGGTCCAAGCTCGGGACGTTTTCATCAGCACTTTGCAAAAGAAGCTGGCTCGCGAACGCGAGGTGTACAAGTCTTCTATTGGAGCGAATACCGAGCAGACCCGGAAGCTCCACCTCCTTCTGGTAAAGCTTGCCCGGGGCAAGTACGTTGATAACGACACGCTCAAGGTCCTCGAGAACCAGCAAGACCGTAACACTCGCCTCCTCCAAGCAAATCGTACCCTCCGTGCACACGTGAGTCTGGCAGGGATGGATCCCGAGGTACTTCGTCTGGCTGTTGAAGGTACGCTCTTAATGTCGCTCCTTCCACCGTGTGTTCACCAACTAACGTTCGCCCACAATCCTTCGTGATAGGTCTGACTGCGGGTGAGCTGGACCTGGACGCGCTGGACTTGGATCAGGAGACATTAGTCGCTTTGCGGCGCATTCAGGCTGCCACCGCGTCTTCGGACGATCCTCAAGCCCTACCTGCAGCTTTGGCCAAAGCCGTTCGCCAAGTGGCCCATGGGAAGTCCCATAAGCAGCTTAGACCAGGTGGCGAGGATTCAGACGACGAGTCGGAAGACTCTGACGAAGACAAGGATCCAATCCCAACGGACAAGGCCAGTACTTTGATGGCAGCTGCCAGTCTCGGTGATGCGCCACCTGCCGATACTTCAACTCCCAAGTCTGCTCGTAGATCGCTGTTCGGCCCGAAGGCGTGGAAGAAGGCGGTCCAGAAGAAGCGCAAGAAATCTCGTCCTCATTTTCCTGCCAAGTCGCCCCGACGTCATATGAAGACTCGGTCCAAGTCTGTACCGTCTTCTCCAAGCTCATGGACGTCAACTCCTACACCAGCGTCGTCTTCCACTCCCGCCGTAGTCGACCTCAGCGGCGACCAGAGTGACGTGGACATGGGGAATGCTGGTCCAAGCAGCGTCCCTTCGGTTCAAGAAACTGCCACAGAGCCTTCGGGTAAAGATGTGGGCCCTGGGGATCACCATGATGTTCCCGATTCTCCTGACGCGCCTTCGCCCCCGCCTCAGGGTTCCCCCGATGCGGCCAAGCCACCAGCTTCAACGATTTCTCCTTCTCCAGCCGACATACGTGCTGCTGAAGAAGCTCTGCGCGAGGCCGAGCAAATGCGACTCATGTTCGGCTCAAGTGATGAAGGTGAAGAGTCGGACCACACTGTCCCACAAGGCAAGTCTGCTTCGGCGTCTGCTGCGACGTCCAAGACAGTTGAAGTCTCGGGAGTGGTTTCTACAGCAGGGTCTGCCCCTGTAGAAGCTCCGTGTCTTCGAAGCCGGCTCCGACTGTTCCGACGGCTGTCGTACCAAGCGTGTATTTGCCTGACTTTTCGATGGAGATTGATGACGATGGTAATGCTGATGACGATCGTGGAGATGACGTGGATGATAATGAACCTTCGGTGGATGATTCTCCTCATGCTCCAGTGGTGGCGGTGATGTTCCGCCACCTACCGATCATTCAAGCACACTCGATGACGAAGATGTTGAAGATTCCGAGAGAAATTGGAGCAATCTTGGCCCAGCTCGTCCTCCGACTCCACCTCGGCCAAATCCTTCGCCGATGATGACTTCTCCAATCATAGTTGCCGGTCCGGATGCTTCGCCACCGGCAAGTCACCCAGCACCAGCATATTCTCCTCTTCTTCCTGTGTCTCCTCGTCCGCCTATTTGGACTCTCGATGCTGGACCTGGGCGCATGATTACGGCCACCTACACTTCGGTGCCGCGTCGTGGTGGTGCACCGTCGGTTGAGCCGTTGCCTCACCGAGTGTTGTCTGGTGGTCGCCCTACGGTGCCGGCTTCGTCCACCTTGCCACCGTGGGTTCTTCCGTACGTGGTCATGAAGTTCACTGACGCAGGCGCCAAGAAGTGTTTCGAGCGACTCTTGAGCTTAACCCTTCCCGAACCAGCTGGTGAGGTGACCGTGCGTACAACGTTGGAGGGTCTCCAAGCGTTCTTTGATTACTCGCACCCTGATCACACATACCAGCAACTTCGGCAGCTCTATCCTCTTCAAGCCTGTCTCTTCGACACTGTCGGCTTCAATCCAAGCGTCCCCATCTTAAAGCGTGCTCCGATTGAGACCCGTCTCAAGATGATCTGGGCGAACCTTCGCGGTGACGGCGGTAAGCAAGGTGACCTCGGGTTCGCGTTGTGGGAGCGTCTCCACTGGCTACCGTTGGCTGGTATTGAACGAGGTCTCGCTGAAGAAGCTAAAAAGGTTGGCCACGACAAGGAGCGCTTGAAGGAACTGGGAGCTCTGCTGAAGAAGCTCTTCAGCGAGCGCGATCGTCGTGCCGATCGTCTTCGTAACAAGTACCGTGAGCAGTACATGGCGTGGAGTCGTGACTCGGTTTCCTTTTGCGCTTCCGGCGCGCCGTTCATTCGTCTTGAGTTGCTTTTGGAGCCGTCGAAGTCGTGGTACCCTATTGAAAACTTGTCGTTCGCACCTCGGACATCTGACTGGCTTTCCGAAGTTCCGGCTCTCGACGCTCGTCAGCCCTGGCGTACTGTATGGATGAATGCGCCGCATCAGCACCCGTACAACACCACGTACATCCCGTGCCAGCGTAATCCGGAGATCTTCAATCCTCGTGGTACGCGTTTCGTAAATGTGTACCGAAGCGTGATTGTTGACCCGTCCCTGGATTCTACTGAAGTTATTCCGACCTGGCGTTCGTTGTTTGACTCGCCACCGGGTACTCCACGTCCCGCTCTGGCTGCTGCTCCTGTTGAAGCTGGTACCGAGGATTCGCAGGGTTCGGCTGCAACTCCAGCTGCCGAGGCTCAGGTTCCTGATGAAGAGGAGAAAGAGAGTGGTGACTCGACTTCGTTGGCACTCTTGGCCACCGCGGCCAGGCAATTGGAATCGATTTGAATCCTCGCTGCACGCTCCACGACGTTCTCCAGCACCTCAGCTAACTGTTGAGGTGTCTCGCGTGACTTCGTTTTCAGTGGTCGCTCCCCGGTCGGCATTCATGTTTTCTTATTTTTAATTCACTTCCACAGCGTAATCATGTTCATGTTGTTCTCCAAATGCATATACAAATTGTTGTTGCAGTAACGTTTTTCGTCTGTTATCACAGGCTGCATCGCCCTGTGGACACTTCACACGTGATCCAGTCACGCTAGTCTTCGTCCGCCACTTGCGCCATCTGCAGCCGATTCTCGCTCTTCTTGGCTCGCAAATAGTCGTACCGCAGACCTCCACATGACAAGTTGGATGCTGGTTCCCACGTTGGATCTTCATAACCAACCCACTTGACTTTGAATTCGCGTACAGCCCGCTCCGTGCTCGTCGACAGTGGTGTTCTGTCGTCGAGGATGGCCTCGACTTCATATTCACCGGCAACTTGATCTGGTTCCCAGCTGTCCTCAGGCAACAGTTCCTCATCGAAGTCGAGTCTTGCTTCATTAGTCGCGTATAGTACCAACCGAGTGTTCGGTCGACTGTTGAACTCGTTGACAGCCTTGAGTCTCGACACATGCACTACTGGGTAGAAGCGATACACACTTCGGTCAGGCAGTTCCAGCTCGTACGCAAACTCTTCCACCTTGCGCTTGATCCGAAAAGGTCCATGCCATCGATGAGCTAATTTCTTTGTCAAGCCCGGTTTGACGCGCTCCATGTACAACCACGCCCGGCTCCCAATCTCAAAAAGAGATCTCGGTGGGGCTCTTGCAGGATCTTCCATCTCTTCCGAAGCTTCTGGAGGGTTCGCCGAGTGTTCGTTTCCACTTGGTTGAGGTACAGCAGCTTTTTCCAGTCGACTCAGGGCCTCATTATGGTTTTTAGCCCTTCGCTCCTTTTCTACAGCCTGATAATCTTTGGCCATAGTGAGGGCGACCTCATGTTGTCGATTGATCTCGCGCCGCCACGCCAGTGTGTCTGACTGCTTGCCGAGTCCTCGTTTGAGTGATGACGACATCGCCCTCAACGTCGACTGAGCATCCCAACCGTGAACGAGGTAGAACGGCGTTTCCTTCCTCGTAGTGTCTTGAGAAGTATTAATAGCAAATACTAGCTTCTCCGCGATTTCGTCCCAATCTTGCTGTAGAGGGTCTTCCGCGTACACCCGTACGGAACCCATCACTGACTTCACCGATCGTTCCTGCTGTCCATTAGCCTGTGGCCGATAGCTCAAAGTCGCTCGTGATCTTGACTGCATCATCTCTGCAAATGCTTGGAAAACCTCGCTCATGAAGCGTGGGTCGCGGTCGTGCCTTATTAATGATGGGGCTCCGAACCGTCGGTACACACATTCTTCGAACACTTGGGCAACACTCAGTGCAGACGTATCTGACATAGCCTTGGCAATAACGAATTCCGTGAACGAGCACTGAAATAGGAGCAACGCCGTGTTGCCCCTGCGAGATTTCGGTAGTGGGATCACAAAATCCATTGAGGCGATCTGGAAAGGTCGTTCGGCTAGTAAGTTGCCAGGCGAGTATCCACGAAGCTGCGGACGGCTTTTACTCGAGCTGCAATCTGGACATGACTTCACATGCTTCTTCACGTCAGCGTATAAGCCGATCCAATAATAATCGGACTTAACGCGATTGAACGTTCTCACCACACCTTGATGTCCACCTTCCAGCGAGTCGTGACAGTTCTGCAAGACCTCTTGAATCATCGTTGTCGGTACCACAAGCCGCAGCTTGGTCTCCTCTTGCCAACCGTGGTCGTACCGACGATTCAATCCAAGATAGTGAAGCACGCCGTCTTCTGATAACACGAACCGGTCAGCATACGTCTAGGCATTTCGAGCTTCTTTGTAACTCAGCTCTTGTGCTTGGCCCTGAAGCACCTTCTTGATGTTAAACCACTTCTGCTCCTCGTCTTGTGCCACTAGTATCCGTCCGCGTCGTTCCCGCTGTATCGCTACCGGGTCAACGTCTTCCGCATCGGGAAATGCCGCTGGTACAGTCTTGTGAGGATGGTCTGGCAAATCTTCACCGATTGAATCTTCGGTGGACGTCTCTCGTCGTTCTTCATGCTGTTCTTGAGCTTTTGAGACCTCCTCCGAGTGTTCATCTGCAAACCTGACGCGTTTCTTGGCTTTCGTCTGTCGCCGAGTCATCACTGCCATATTACCATAATCGCACTTTGGTGAGCTGTAATCAACCACGAAATTTTCGACAGTTTTCCACTTTGAAGACTCGCTGCCTGACAGTACACGTACTTGACGCTCTGCTCCACGTGACGGAACACTTACCGAGTCTTCATCCGGTTCGTATATCATTTCCTGGATGCGATTCAGCGACGCCAATTCCGACTTGCGAGTTTCAGCCATTATGACACGACTGACTTTTGATTCCAGCGCTTCAGTGGCTAACGAATCCACGGCAGCGTTGTATTCTCGTACAACGTGAAGATATTTAGCTGATCGAAGCTTGGCCGTGAGTTCCTTGTGAGTATTCAGCAGCGCTAGCAAAGTTTCCTTCCTGCATGCGATCACCCCTAGTGATTGCTGAATCGCGAGCCTTGAGTCACCAACGATGACTAAATCCTCGGCACCGCGCGCAATAGCAGCCTTGACACCGTTAATCATCCCTGTGTACTCTGCCTCATTCACCGTGGTGGCCGAGAGGTAAGCGTTTGCGGCAATCACTATCTTCCACTCAGGAAGACTCCACAGCACCCATGAACAACTCCTGTAGCCACCGTACTTCTCTGTCTTCGCTGATCCGTCAAAAGACATGACGAATCCGCTGTAATTACGGGGAAACCTGGCGTACAGCAACGCGGGGTCCATTCGAATAGTCGGAGAGCCCTTGTTTGGAGGTGCCACCGGCGCGAGCGAGTCTTCCAGGTCGACAAAGCTCGTGATGCTTGACTGCAGTAGCTGCGCGAAGGCGACATCCTTCTCCTTCACGCGCCGCACCTTCAGGTGCTACTGCGATAGCAGCACTGCGAACTGGACCGCGCGTCCGAAGAGAGACTTCGACTTATGCACCCACTCTAACGTCGAGAATCGTGTATAGACATGTAGCGTCTTTCCTGCCAGCTGGACGTAACAAATCTTCAACAGCAGAAGTAACGCCAAAACTTCCTTCTCAGCAGGATGGTAGTTCATCTCGGCCTCCTTGAGCACCCGACCGAGGAACCGTACGGGGTGTAACTTGCCTTCATGTTATTGCATTAGCGTAGTGTTCAACGCCCATTCATTCGCAAAGAGCATGACGTGAACTGCTTTCGACCGATCGAAGTGCCAGAGGATGGGTGAATGTGAAACACTCATCTTCAATTTTTCGAAGGAACGACGTGCCACAGAAAGGCCACCTTCAACGGCAAAGTCTTCATCCTTGAGCTGGTACAGCATCGCACCGTAGACCGCGAAGTCTTGGATGTAGCGACTGTAGTAATTAACCGCTCCAAGAAACGACTGCATGTCCTTCTTACTCGTTGGAAACGAAAGCTCGGTGACGGCCGCAAGCTTCTTGGGGTCAGCTCGGATACCTTCTGGCGAAATCTTATGCGACAGAAAGTCCACCTTGGGTTGGCAGAAGATGCTCTTGGTGAAGCTAATGCTGATCCGACACTGTGCAAATCTTGCCAGCAATCGGTCCAGCGTCGCCAGGCAGCTGTCGAAATCCTCGCCACCGAAGCAAATGTCATCCACAAACGACCGTCGACCAAACACAGGTACCAGCGATGATTCGTCCGGTTCCCCGCTCGTAAACATGTCAGCGACGGGACTGTTGACGAGTTGTAGTACAGGGTCGGTCTCTACCGGTGCTTCGCGGTCTGCCGCGAGCTTCGTTTGAAACGAAGCCTCGGCGCTTGGCCCACGACGTTCCTTGGCTTGTTCTTCAGCTAAACGCATCTTCTCCGAGTATTCAAACCAACCTCCTTTAGGTTGAACGAACCCCCAGAGTGCGTTGTCAATCATACGCTGGTAGATCATCGGCGCGTTCTTTAATCCAAAGGGCATGCGCAACCACTCCAAGTGTCCGGGTGCGCATACAAAAACCGACACTTTTCGTGCTCGCAAGGTCATCATGACCGCCCAAAAGCCGCTTGCTGCATCACGCGAGCAGAACCATTGGTAGCGCTCGAGATCTGTTAACAGGTCGTCGACTAGCGGCATTGCATACTCCATGATCGCGGTGATAGCATTCACCATCTTGTAATCAATGCAGAGCCGGATGTCCAGCCCGTTCTTTTTCATCACAATCACGATCGGCGACGCCCATGGACTATCTGAAAAAACGATCAGTCCAGCTCGCAGCAGAGCGCGCAGCAGCTCGTACAGCTTGCCGAGAAATCGTAGCGGCCCGCGCCGGGCACGCTGTTTAATTGGAGCGTGCCCCTGTGTGTCGATATCGCATACCGCGCCGTAGGCTGGCGGCGGTAGTGCGTTACCACTAGCAATCAGGATCTGCTCGTGGTTCTTCAGCGTCGCGACCAGACGTTCTCGGCGATCAGTCGACAACCCAGGATCAGCAACATTAGGCGCAGTGTAGTCAATTGTCGTGTTGATCTCTTCGGTCAGGTCCGGCAGGAATGCCAGCTCCTTCGCGTAGTCTTCCAAGCCAATGTTGTTCACTGGGTGTTCGTAGAGATCATTTCTCGTACTCTCCGTTGCTTCATTTCCTTCAGTCGTTAACACTCGAGCAACCGAGAAGTACTTTTTGTCCAAAGTCGCTACGGACTCTTCTCTTGACTCAACATTGGCATCCGGTTTGATTTCAACAGTCGGTACTGGGTCCTTCTCCTTCCCATCCTGGTTTCCCATCTCTGGGCCCTCTGCCGAGTCGTCGTTCGCAGTATTGAATGCGCGGGCTACCGACATATTGGGTTGTTGACTTTTGTAGAGCGCCTCGGTCGGCCGTTGTCTTGACAGTTCGGCATTCGCACCAATCTCGCAACGAACACTCGGTGCCGTATTCAACACCTTCAGCGCGATGCCTGCATCCTCTGGATCAACCACCGATGTCTCGTTCGCAGATTTGGCTGCACACAAGGCCGGGACAACTTCGTCAAAACTGGTGACTCCATTATTTCCAGTGCTGTTACTTGTCGCTTCCGTGGTCACCCCAGACTTGACACGAACACTCGTTGGCGTATGTACAACGTTTACCGGGCTTAGTAGTTCGTGTGTGCGCGCTATTGAGGCTTTGTTTGCATTATTTCCCCCGCCGTGAGCTGTCGTGTAAGTGTCCAAAGGTTCTTCGGAAGGCTGACCGTCGGCCGAATCCCCGGCTGTCACCCCAGACGCCAGACAGGCTTCCACTCGTTCACGTTCTTCCAGGATCAGTGCCCAGCGCTCTGCACACGTCAGACGATCACTGGAATCCAATAGCGAGTCTTCTAGAGGTCGTGCTAGCACCCCACTGGGTTCTGGATAGTTCGGTCGATCAACTGCCGAAGGCTGAGTTGCAAGCCATTGTTCGTAGATTTCACATTCACGCTGGAAGAGCTCGCGGTCTCTGCAACTTTCGTAGGCCAACACTTTGCCAGTCTTGGGTACTTCTTGGACTCCAGACGCACATAGCCGTCACCTCGTGGCAAATCCCCATCTGGAATCCACATCGCGATCGCGTCGTGTGCTGGGTAGGTACCAGTTCGATCAGACACGTTGGGTCAATCGAATGCTCTGAGGCCGTCCACGTCGAAACCTCGTCACTGACGGGATTAACTTGTTCGTTCGACGAACCCACAGTACGTGTTCTTCCAGCCCGACTTGACGCTTCGCTAGTCGATATTCTCGCCACTCGTGCGCTTGAATGTCCAAACGCTCGGGTGGCCCGGCATTAACATGGGAGCCGTACTCTTCGCTGTCGATCATGTTCTTGGTCTTGATCAGTGGGATTTGAACTTCGTGCGGTAATTGCGCCGCGCCGTGAAACAGGTCCAACCGGATCCCAGCTGGGATCATAAAGTCGGTCCCGAGTACCACGTCGACGCCTGCACTATGCGCCATTACCCACATCTCGAACTCGTACACCATCTCCCATCCAAGCGTATTCTTGACGCACGCTCGCCGCGTCGTAGACACCTTGCCTTCGTTAATACCTTGAATGTCAATGCGGCGTCCGTGATCGGGTACATCTCGGAGTCGCAACTTCTTGGCAAAGGCGTCAGTGATCACACTAACGTTCGCTCCTGTGTCGAGGAGGATCCTCGTTCGCTGATCGTTCACAGCGCCTTGCACCAGAGCTCTCATTCGGATCCGTCGGTCGAATTTCTTGGCCGACCACCACCCCTGTCTCTCGCCAGGGTCCAACTTCATCATCTTGGGGTGACCCTTAGGCTCGTCTCGCGCTGCACTCGAAACCAAGCCGAACGAACCCTCGCTGGTGCCCTCATCAGCATCAGCACACGCCACTCTCTCTCCAACACCTCCACCGAGGATTCTACTCCTCTCCTTTTCATTTTCCGTCGCGTTCACACTTGTTACGCATTTATCAGGCCATTCACTCTGCCCCATGAAAGCAAAGATACACTCTGCTTCCATTGAAGGCTCGGTTAACGGTGGCAGCCCGATAGGGACCAACCCAGTTGTAGTTGGCGGGCTGCCTAGTTTAAATGACGCTCTTGAACGACGGCCTTGAGCTCTGGCGGGAGTTCCTCCTTCGTGCATTTAGTGCGCACGAACTTGGCAAGGTCTTGGAAGTTGCGGAAAAGTTCACATTGTCCAGCATCGTGGAGCTGTTTGCAGAACTTGCATCGCTTGTTACAGTAGTGGGCGGAGTGACTCGTGCCGCCGCACACTGCGCACGGTCCGTACTGTGGGCGTCGGTTGGCGCGGTTGGAGTCACGTCGACCGCGTTGGTCTTGATTGAACCCACGGTCACCACCTGGGCGATCTTGATTGAAGCCATTCTCGCGATCAGGCGTGTTTCCACGCGGTTGACGGTTGTCTGAACGTGCGTAGGTGCCTTCAGCAGCTGCACGGCGCTCATTTTCGTTAGCCGCGGCGAGGTATCGGTCATTTTCATCCAATGAGAAATCACCATCCGTATTATCGGGCTGAAAGTCGTTGTACTCGTCTTGGACATCGTTGTAAGCGTTCGGATCTTCGTTTGAATACTCGGTGCCTCCCTGAGCAGCTTCACGACCTTCTGATTCAGCTAGTAGGTCATCCACCGTGGCTTCAATGAGCGTCACTCTTGGTTTGTTGCGGTTGTCATCTCGGCGACGGTCATCACGCCGGTTGTTGCGGGCGTACCCATCGTCGCGTCTCGCGTCACGGATCTTGGAGTATCGGTACTCACTGTCACGCTTGGCCATTCTCTCCTTGCCCTTGAGAACATCTTAAATGATCTCTTCGAGCTCGTGAATGTCGGCGACTCGAGCGTGGTAGAGACTCTCCGCCAGCTTGTCATCATCGCATGTTGCCAGGAACTGCTGTACGCGTTCTTTCGCGTCGCGACCACTCTTCTCGAAATGTAGACGGGCGGTCCGGGCGTAGCCATTCAGCCTGTTTATGTAGTCGCACAGATGTTCATTACGTTCCCGCTTGGCGGAGTAGTAACGCGACAGTGCCGTCTGAGTGAACTGCAAGCAGTAGTAGCGGATGAACGCGTCGCTCAACAGCTTCCACTTGCGCTTCGTCTTCTTCGGAAGTTGACGGAACCAATGAATGGCTCCGTCCCGAAGACTTCGCTCACATGGAATGCACCATTTGTCGGCATATGTGTGGGTTCCAGTCATTTCATAGGCGAACCCACGGAGCCACTGCATACAGTTCTCGCTCTTGTTGCGAGAGCCTGAGAACGGCGTGATGCGATCCAATGGTCGGTGCGACGCCATTTCAATCCTCGGTGTCGGGTCCACGTCGTTCAGCGTCGCCAGCTCATTCATCTGACGCATCAACTCGACTTGAGGATCTTCCTCGTCGAATGTACGCACCAAAATGTCATCGTCACTGGACGAACCATCGTTGTCGACTTGACGACGTCCGGCACCACCTTTGGGAGCTCGCGCACCGCCTCGGCGACCGAACGAACCGTCGTTACCAGCGTAAATACGTTGCATACGGCTCTCCGAACGTGGCGTAACCATGTGCGAGTCTTGAAAGTACGGTAAAGCTTCGGTAGTGCCAAAGGCACCACGCTCAGCTCCACGCTTGGTCGGAGGAGTACGAACGAGTCGTTGGGGTGTCGGTGGCAGTGGAATCGTGGATGGATCTTCATCTTGAACGATCGTTAGACTCACAGGCTGCTTTCCAGCGTTGATCTGGACAGCGCCAAATGCCTTCCAAAGCTTCTTCTTCCATTTCTGGAGAGCAGCTCCGGCTTCATGTGGACTCCAATCTTGGAGCGACATCGTCGATGGGTATGTCTCATTCTCAAAGCCCAGCGACAACAGTGGCGAGACTGAATCCTCGGCAACTTGGCTAGTCGACACCGAGTTGACTTGGCATTGAAGGTCATGCGCAAGCGCAGGCCAGTCGGCCTTTCTCTTGGGGATGGGCTCGAACAGCTGCATCCACTCATCATTCTGCATCAGCGCTTGTACGCGGTCCAAAACGCGCTTGGCGGCTGTTGTATCACCGTTGATAGGTGGGCGAGGTGCCTTCAGCAGTGCTGAATCCTTTGCACTCGCCACCGAAGGTTTAGAACCCTCGGTCCCATCGTCATATTCTTTGTAGGCGGGTTCCGGTCCCGCAACATCATCGAGCTCGTCGGCGAGGTTCCTCGAAAGAGACCTGGTCGCCCCGCTCAGCCCCGATGATAGCGTGGCCGTCTCCGGCGTCGCTGCGCCTGGCTCTGGAGCCGGCGTCTTGTCTTCGTAATCTTCATAATCGTGGGCGTCAGGACCGATGTCTGCTTCGTCGTCGAAGCTCACTGAAAGCTCGGTGGCGGCTGCAAAGCGCGCAGCCGGGCTTGAACTCTCGTTGCGAGCCCCGCCAGACTTGGCAGGCGTAACTGGTACCGTCGGTTGTCCTTTCGCCATGTTTCTTGTATTTCTCTTGTTCTTCTTCTCTTGGTAGCTCGTAAACTGGAAGGCCATACAACCAGTTCACAATGGTCACAATCTGTTCCCGGGTCGCGGCACCAGTTGTGGTGTTGGATTTCCCACGTGAACGCTAGCTACAAATGTAGTTAGGACGTTCCCACAACAATACGTCTACTAGGATAGTAAACGATCGTTCGGGCGGACCTGAAGACCCCAGTTCTGCCCTTGCACCGGGACAAACTGGACCTTGTAAACTACTTATATAGGCCAACCAGTAAAAATAAGAACACGCTACTAGCACGAGCAAAGCTAGCAGGTGTTTTGAATCCTCGTGGTCCCAACAGCGGAAGGGTACCAGGCACGGGTAAGCCTTTTACGAGGTCACCGAGTGCTCAACACTCGGCTGGAAGAATAAAAAGAAGGCAATTCAAGCACTCCCAGTCGTGCAAACAGGCAGCAATAAGCCGTCACGTAAAACCTCCCGATAATAATCGGGAATACACAAAGTCTCTTGGCCTTGCCGGATGAACCCTCGCTACAGAGCTTCGAGTTCACCGACAGGCATAACACACTCAAAACAAGCTTGACCAGACGCTTACCTTGAAGCCGGACGTCGCTCTGTGTGCTTGAGTGGAAATTATGTTCTGTATTTAAGCTTACCCGTTCGGGTCTATTCCTAATAAGAAGTCCTAATCAAGTATACAAATATCAAGTGAGCAATAATCCGTTATGGATCTTCTTGCACGCCAAGCGTCGTCTGCACCGTCGCATGAGTATCTTTAACGGTCCGCGTCCTGTCCCAGACGGTGAACGTGCCTTCCAAGGGTCGCTGAGTCTTCCGCGAACTCATCCCAACCGCCACCTAGGGTTCGTACCGTAGATGGTCCGCTGAATGCGAATCCGACCAGTCCATTATTGATAATAAGGACAGCCTGGATTCAGTGACATATGGCCGTATCCAATACTCGTGAAAGCTCGGGAGTGACGCCGTCGAGTCCCTTGCACCTTGGCGTCTCCGTACATCATCTGACCGAGGGTTCGTCGCTTGAACATCTTGGGCGGTCTCACGGCTTTGTCGACGGGTGATAATCCGCAACTACGGAGAAATCACTACACCACACTTGCTTGCACGAGAGGAAGCGCGAGCGCTGGCGGTACTCGTAGTTCGCCGGGAGGAACGCGGCTCGGAGCTGTTCGCACAGCTGAGCCCAGGATGTGAAACATCCAGGGGATGTTGCTTCCCGTGTGTACACCCAACTCTTAGCACGGCCGCTAAGGTTGGAGAGTGCAAAAGCAACACGCAGTTGCTCGGTCGAGATCAGAGCCGCGTCCATCGCGAGCTCTACTTCTCGGACCCAGAAGTGAAGGTTCTCGCCTTCCTTCCATTCATACGGCTTAACCTTCAGCCGTATTGGCTTCGGGTGAGGCGGATTTACTTCCGCCGCCGGAGCCTGCAGGTTCTCCCGCACATGCGCGATGATGCGCGTCGAATGCATTGACGCGCTCGAGCTGCTCAGCCGGTGTTGATACCACCAGGCTCTGCTGGGCCTCCATCCCGAAGATGCCTGCCATCTTCCGAACCGACTCGAACTGTGAGTCGTTCATATGGGAGAAGTCGTTCCTACCCATGGCAACGAGCTTAAGAGAGGTTCAGGTAGTCTACGCGCGGTGGCGTGGATTGACTACGAGTGCTACCAAGTGCGACGGGGTCACACAGCACCTTGCGCTAGAGGAAGTTAGCTTACGAGAGTATACAAACTCTCAATGAACGGCAGTTAACAGGTCCCCTTTTATCGAAAAGGGAGCGAAGTGACCTATTTAAGGTAGAATGTAAACTGAGTATACTTATAGGTAGATAAAGCTTGGGTTTAATACAAACTATAAGTCACCTATAGAAATGCAATGTCATCAACCAATGGTTGGCTTTGGACGACCTTGGTACCTTGTACCAAATATCCCGAAGTATGACGTGTCATACTTCATGTAACCAGGGGAACACTTAGGGCTACGTACCCCGTTACAATGGCGGTCTTCTACGAATGATGAACGGGGGCCAACCACTGTATAATTGCAGATTGAAGGCTGGACTTGCTCAATGGGGGTTCTTGAAATAGTACTACTCTAAAGACCTATAGTACCGCCTCCAGTGAGTGATACTAATACTCATAGTAAATACTTTACAACACGGTAGTAGGAGTAGTATTACTTGAATAGTATTAGTATTAGTATCACTGCAAGAACTATTTTGGCAAATGCTATGAACCCCTGTCTGGGGGGCCACACCGCCAATGTAGTAAAATTGGTTAGGCTAGTAAAATGAACGTTTATTAAGTGAGACTTATGGGATGGATTGAACAAGGAGGAAGCTTACCGGGCAACGCACAGCATTAGTGAAACACCAATCTGATGGGATAGACGTTTTCCCAAAACAATTCCGCTTCTCACGGTCATCAGACGGAGAAAAAATCACTTCAGGAGCTCCAATAATAACCAAATTGGTAGGGGTATCTTGACTTCCTACCACCTTTATCGAAGTCAGGGGAGCTTTGGGGGAGAGCGCGCCAAAAGAAAAAGTGCCGCCCCCGCAGCTCAGACGGATGGAAGCTTCTAGAAGCTTCCACAGCCGTCCTACATCTGCCTGTTTATTAATTACAATACTATACATTCCATAGTACTACTAACAACCCATTGCAATAAGATAATAATATCACCCAATCGGATACACTCACCCTCCCTCTGGCAACCGCCGCCTCTTCATAGCCTTCATTCTCGAAAAAGCACAGCGGACGGCGAAGTCGGCCGTCTCAATAGGGACTCGCTCGAACCGGTGCCATCTTCGCCTACGGGCCTGGCTTCACTGGAATTGAGTGGGTTCCAACCCGAGGCGGTCACTATGGCTTCTTCACGCCCGTCTGCTTCCTCTCGTGATCTCTTGGTGGGGCTCCAGTCTACTGCTGGGCTCCGTGCGACTAAGTCACGGCTGGCACGCGCCTCTTTGGCCGGGCCGTCATTGGAAACGGCCACAAACCGTCAGGCTACAGCGCAGCCCGCTTCACCGTCGCTACCACCGTCACGACCGCTACCGTCACCTCCATCGTCGCCGCAGCTACCGTCGCCGCAGTTACCGTCGCCGCCGTCGCCTCCGTCTCCTATTATGTCTTCAGCGGCCTCGCCCGCTTCTGCTCCGTCCTCAGTTTCTCCGCCGCCTGCGCTGCACGCCGCGCCATTATCACCTCTGGACGATGCTTCGGTGGCGTCAGACGTGTCTGGCGTGTCAATTTAAAACCGCTTGAAGGAACTGCATTGTGGTCCGCTCTTCGGCAGCTCCGATGAAGAAACAGAGGAGGGCGGCTCGTACGGTCCGCACGCGGCGCGTCCACCATCCTCCTCGGTCCAGACACTGCTGTTTCCGTACTGGATGGCGTTGAACTGCCGGTGACCCCGGAACCTTTGACAACTTGGCGTATCTCGACAAGGTCAAATGGACGGGATTGATGAAGCTGAATCCAGGGTATCGTTGCCGCCGCGGGAAACGAAAGTCCAGGCCAAATCGAAAGAAAGCTCGCCGCGAGAAGAAGCAGCAGAAGTTGTAGGGAATGTAATGTGGGAATACATTTAGGCTCTCGGGTCCCCTTCACTCCTGCCTTTGTCGCTCATCTTCTTCGCCGTTTCCTTCTCCTGGATTCTTCGAAGTCTCCAATGAGATCCGGAACCTGTGAGAGATTCTCGACCGGCTCCAAAGTGGGTTTCTCCTCACCCACCCATTCCACAAGAAATTGGGTCCGTTGCTTGTGAGTTCGTTTACCGAGAAGCCTTTGGATGAGTTGTCCAACTGTACCATCGGCTAGAACGACATCATGGGGCCTTGACATCCGAGTGGTGTCCTTCTAAGGCTTCAAAGATCCGGTGTTGAAGACTGGATGAAGTTTGTTTCCGGCTTGGATGTTGAGCTCGTACGCGTGATTATGGATCCTCTTCACCACCGTATAGGGACCTATCCACTTTGGACCAAGCTTGCTTGACTTGGGTAACCCTGTATGTTTCCGATCTAAGTGTTCCGTACTCAAGTACACTCGGTCGCCAGCTTCGAAGACTTGCTCCACCCGGTTTCGGTCGTACACATCGCGCATTCGCTCTTGCGCTTCCGCCAGTGCTTCCTGACACCGCCGAAGAAGAGCTGCTTGTCGCTCGTTGAACTCAGCAGCACGTCGACTTGTGGGGACCTTGCCACGATTCTCCGCCGCAAGTTGAAGCGGGTTTAGTGGGACGTATCCGAGATCAGCTTCGAAAGGCGCCATCTTGATACTACTGTTCACGGTTGAGTTCACTGCGAACTCAGCATTGGCAAGATGGATATCCCAGTCGTCTTGAACAGGGCCCACGAAGCACCGCAAATATTCCTCAAGTGTCCTGTTCACGCTCCGTCTGGCCGTCTCCTTGAGCTCGATGTGCTACTGTCATCTTGAGCGTTGTTCCGATTGATTTGAAGACGTGCTGCCACCACGTCGAAACGAACTTCCTGTCTCTGTCGGACACGATGCTTATTGGCACTCCATGAAGTTTCCAGATATGGTCGATGAAGAGCCGGGCAACGCCTTCGGCGTCTACCTTCTTCGTAGTAGGTACAAAGTGACATCGCTTTGTCAGTCGGTCGACGACGACCCAGATGGAATCTACTTCTCGTTTCGTTCGTGGCAAGTCAGTGATGGAGTCCATCGAAATCGATCTCCACCGTTCGTCGGGAACACGTAATGGTTCCAGCAGTCCCGGTGGCTTCGTTACCATCGGTTTGTTCCGTCTACAAGGCTCACAGTCGGCAATGTACGATTGGATTGACTTCAACATCTTGGTCCAGTACCACCTCCTAGCCAGTGTCAGGTACGTCCGCTCCGATCCCGGATGTCCCCCGTAGTTGGAGTCGTGACACTCACTGATGACCACCTGCCTCAACTTCATATCGTTTGGGCACTACGATACATGGACCATCGTCGGATGGAGTCTGGTGCCACAGCAAACCGTTTTCTTCCGAATAGCAGCGATATTGTTTCTTCTGTTGTCGCCTGGCTTTCACCTGCTGGCTATCTGCACGCCGCTGGATTGCTGTAAAAATCGCTTTTGCTTCTCGATCTCTCTTGTACGCCTTTTTGATCTTGGCTATCAACTCGCTGTCAGTGGTCACCTCACTGACTGCTAAACTGAAGGACGCATCATTGAAGCTGGTCACACTCAAGTCATGAAAGTACTTCGTCTCCGGTTGCAAGTCTGGTCTTCGGCTAAGCGCGTCTGCAATTCCGTTCTTCGCACCTGGAAGGTATTGAGAACGTTGGCTGAAACTCCGCGAGGATATCGTACCAGCGCGCGAGACGACGGCTTGCCATCTTTTGAGTAACGAGACCTTCAAGACTCTTGTGATCCGTTTCCACGATTGGTGGCTTGTCCAAGCAGTAAATACGGAAAGCTGCCAGCGCGTGAACAATTGCCAGAAGTTTTTGCTGCTGCGTCGGGTAATTGAGTTCCGCAGATTTCATCTTTCTACTGGTGTAAGCAATGGGTAGCTCAGCACCATCGACAACCTGGAGCAGGACTCCCCCGACTGCAAACTTGCTAGCCGTACGCAAATGCATAGGCTGATTGAAATCGGGCAAGTGCAACACTGGTGGATTGAACAGCCGTTTCTATAGCTCCTTGAAGTTCTTCGACTGCTCTTCGTCAAAACGAATCTTCGCATTGCGCTTGGACTTCTTCTTGAGCAAAGTAAACATACTTGCTGTCAGTTTCGCGTAGTCTGGGCAGATCGTTGGACGTATCCAGTTAAGTCGAGGAAGCTGTGAAGATCCTCTTGTGTTCTTGGAATTGGCCAGTCCTTGATGGTCTGCACCTTATCTGGATCCATCCGCACGCCGTTTCTCCCAACAAAATCTCCAAGGCATAGAATCTTGTCGGCACAGAAGACGCACTTGGACAGCTTCGCGTATAACTTGTTGTCTCGCGAGATGTCCAATGTTTTGCGGAGAGCCTCCAAGTGATCTTCAATCTTCTGTGTCTTCGTGAAGATGTAGATGTCGTCGTAGAACGCCTTCGTGTTCTCCAGATCGCGAAAGAGTTTCGACGTCAATCGATGCATCGTCGCTGGCGCGTTGCAGACTCCCATTGGCAGTACCAGGTACTCCCAGAGTCCGTTGGGCGCCTGGAACGCTGTGAACTTGATATCTTCGACACGCATACGAACTTGATAACACGCGGACATCAAGTCCATCGTTGAAAACCAGTACCCTCCGGCCATGGCGTTCAGTATGTAATCTTTCCTTGTCATCGGTATTATCTGCCGTATCGTATTAGAGTTCAAATACCGATAATCGTGAACGATCCGCCACCCAACTGGTTTCCGGACGCAGAAGGTCGGCGCCGCGTGTGGGCTGATGCTTGGTCGGATAAGTTTCTTCTTCACCATGTCTATAACCCAGAGCACGATCTCACGTTGTTGCTCAGGTGACTGTCGCCACTGTTGCCGGTACATCGCAAGGTTGGGATCTTTCACGTCGATCCTGTGCTCGATTTCACGCTTCTCCGGAAGACCTTCAGGGAGTTCAGGTTGGAACACCGTGTCCTTGTACTTTGTCAGCAAGTCAAAGGCAGGATTTGCCTGGAAACTTTGCCAGTCTGTTTCCAGATAAAGTTGAGCTTTTGCAGTTCCGACATTGTCGGGTTGGTCTCGCCGCTCCAAGGATCGAGCGACGTTTTTGATCATGTCGTTCGTCAGAACCAACATGAAGTCTGGTTCTTCGATAGACTTGGTCTTGATTCTCAGGAACTTTCTCAGTTTCTTTCTCGTGATGAACTTGATCTGTATACCAGCTTCATCTGTGATTCCCACCGTGAACATCTTTTCCACGACGGAATCTCTTCCTCTGGTATCGCTGCTCCCAGCAGCAGTACCGTCGCGTCTTGACGACTTCCTCTCGTCTTCGTCTGCTGAACCCTTGCCAGCTGACGCGTCTTCCAGTCGCTCGCAAGCAACTCGTGGGATCTCACTCTGCTCTGAGTCGGGAACGGGATTGACCGCGGACTTCACACCCGTTTCCAGCGCGGCACCTCGACAGGAATCGGGTCTTTTCGCCGACAGGCCTTTCGCCCCGACAGATCTCCGAAGCCCGGAGGCAATCACCGGTCCGCCTTCCTCGATTGGCCCACAGGTTTCACCCGCTCGTTCCCAGCGCAAAGTTCTCTCTATTGTTCCTTCGATTCGCCGACGTCTCCAGTCGATCTGTGGTAGCATGTCCTCGAAAAAAGGTATTTCAAGGATGCAGTCAAATTCTTCAGGTATCGCGTAGACAACTGCGACGCTTCATACGCCTCGTCTATTCCGGCGACAAAGATACGTAGAGGTAGCACCTCTAGCTGGGCCTCCACAATCGGATTGTCTCCTAGCTTGACTCGAATGTTCTTGTCGCTGAGCTTCGTTGTCTTCAGCTGGTGTTCTTCTACCCACCGCTTTGACACGTAGATCGTGGTTGCACCACAGTCTAGAAGCATATTCGATGTTTTCTTCATCTTGCCAGCCACACTGATATCACCGCCGACGGCGAACAGTGGACGTGACTTGTAGACTAGAGGGCTTTCACGCAGAACATTAAGGCTGACATTATCAAACTTAACTGCTCCGGTTACTTTCTCTTCCACGACAGGACCGTCTTTCACTGTCGTGGCTTCTCGTTTCCCTGCTTCCCTTGCTCCTTCTTCCACGCAAAGCAGTTGGCTTTGATGTGGCGAGGTTTGTTGCAGAAGTGGCAGGTACGAGTCTCCTTGCTCTTCAAATTCGAGCTCGGTTTAAACCGTCCCTTTCCTCGGAATGGTTTTCCTTTGAACGTTTTCTTGCTGTCTTGAGGTTGCTCATTAGAGGTCTTCGTCTTCTCATGACGAACCTTGCGCTCACTAGCGTCCTCCACAAAGTGAGTCACCTCAAACTTGACAGCTAAGTCCATGGCGTTACTCAGTGTCTCAGGATTCTCGAGCCTGAGACACTGAGTAACGCCATGGACTTCACGTAGCTTCGCGTGCGAGGCTTGAGACCGTTTGCGTAGAACAGGACTTGGTCAAGCACGCTCATGCCTTCGATTCGAAAGATGAGGGCTGAGTATTTACCGTTGTACGTCTCGATATCCTCTGTCTGCTTCAGACGCTGGAGCTTATCTCGTAGCACTGACTGGTAGTTCGACGCCTCGAAGTGTTGGAGCAGGAAAATCCCCCACGTGTGCTTTTCCATTCGCGTCGTCGAAGCCCAGTGCAGGAACCACCCCGAAGCCGGTTTCTCCATCGCCGACCCGGTGATTCCTGGTATTCGTCGGTTCGTGTCGTCGATTGCGATTCCGTTAATGCGGCAGGCGTTCTCGACCTGGAACAGCCATGTGCGCACGTCTTCCCCCCTCTTGCCGGTGAACTTGGGCAGGTTGCTGGGCACTCGTGTGCGTTCCGCCATCGCTTGTTTCAGCCGGTCGATCTCGGCTTGAAGCTGCGCGTTCGTCGGCATGGGCTCTTTGTTGTCAGGTTGCTGGGACCAACAAGTGCTACCAGTTTATCGAAGTCAGGGGAGCTTTGGGGGAGAGCGCGCCAAAAGAAAAAGTGCCGCCCCCGCAGCTCAGACGGATGGAAGCTTCTAGAAGCTTCCACAGCCGTCCTACATCTGCCTGTTTATTAATTACAATGCTACACATTCCATAGTACTACTAACAACCCATTGCAATAAGATAATAATATCACCCAATCGGATACACCACCCTTGGTGCCTAAGTCCTTGTATGCACGATTGCCCATTCGTGAATACACTGCGTCCCCTGATCCAGCACGTATAGCAGCTCACAGGGCGTTACTATTTTGCTACAATGTTTAGCAGCCCATGAGCACCTTGCTTCTTGGGCGAAACGAGGATGGCTTTACATACGTCGCGACCCTGCAAATGGCGTTGAACCGCAGGAGAGACCATAGCCAGAGCCAACACGCCATCCGAATCCTGAGCCTCCAGCAGAGCAGGGTCTACGAGAATAGTATCGCGTGGCTTACCTTGCACTTGAAGCACTACCTTTACTTGAGCACGGTCTAGCATTGCTGGGTCGTAGGTTGGCCATGTGTAAGCATGCACATCAACTGCTTCACCTCCGTCGTGCAGAGCCTGAAACATTTCAGCAGCAGTGTGGGGAGCCAAAGGCGCCAACATCTGGACTAACGCCGATAGAGCTTCCTCATAAGCGGCAGAATCCTGAAGCTGCGTGCGACGCTCGCCAAGCAGGTTCGACAGCTTCATCAGTTCTGCGATAGCAACGTTGAACGAATGGAAGTCGTTCAGTGCCTCGGTCACACGCTTGATCGTCCCATGCAGTTCATGTCGAAGCTCGTTCTCGTCCTCTTCATCAACAGGAGCATTCACATCCTGACGCCGATTAGCCAACGCACCATCCAGCAGCGTCCAAATGCGAGCAAGCCAGCGCGATTGACCTGCGAGGTCTGCCTCATCCCACTCTAGCTCGTGAGTAGGGGGGGCCTTAAAAAGCACCGCGAGACGCGTCACATCGGCACCGTGGCGGGCACGAATTTGCTCAGGATCGACACCATTGTACTTCGATTTGGACATCTTTTCCCATTGCGTCACAACAGGCAATCCAGTCTTTTTTTCAACAATAACCCTGCGGCCATCCTCCGTCAGCTCTTCGTATTCGCGCGGTGCCAGTGGTCGCAACGAACCCGGAGACTTGTGGGTGCGACCGAGCACCATTCCCTGAGCTAGGAGCTGTGCGAAGGGCTCATCCGTGGCCAGCAAGCCTTGGTCAAACATGAACTTGGTCACAAAACGCGAGTACAGCAAGTGTAAGATTGCGTGTTCGATGCCGCCAATATAAAGATCCACACCCGCGCGCTTCAGCCATGTCTGTGCCTGCTCGGGATTAAATACAGCTGCGTCGTTACGAGCATCGCAGTAGCGCATGTAGTACCATGAGCTGTCCACAAACGTGTCGAGTGTGTCGGTGTCGCGCTCGGCTTCGCCACCACAGCTCGGGCACTTGCAGTGCCTCCATCCAGCGATACGGGCGAGAGGAGAGTCGCTACTTCCCTTGCCACGCAGGTCGTCAGCCACATCCTCGCCCACAGGCGGAAGTTCCACTGGTAGCTGTTCAGTAGGAACGCCAACCGGCCCACACGACGGACAGTGGACGATCGGCACAGGTGTACCCCAGTAGCGCTGACGGGACACAAGCCAATCACGCAGACGGAACTGAGTCGTGGCACGACCAATATATTCGTCTTCAAGGCGAGCGTTAATCGCTGCAGCCGCCTCCTGCGAAGTCATTCCAGAAAACTCGCCACTGTCGCGCAGCACTCCATGGTCGGTAAACACTTCGTCTTCGTTGGAGTCTACTTCGTTGCAACTTTCAACCACGGAGCGCACTTCGAGGTTGTGGTGGCGCGCGAAGGCCAGATCTCGGCTATCGTGCGCAGGAACTCCCATGACAACACCGGTGCCGTAATGGGCCAGTACATACTCGGCCAAGTAAATCGGTACATGACGACCCGTAAGCGGGTGGCGCGCATAAAGTCCCGTAAACACGCCAGCCGTCGTATCACCTTTGCTTCTGCCATCTTTGCTCATGGCTCGTACCTTGGCGACGTATTCATCGACAGCAGTGCGCTGTGCCTCTGGTACATGAGAAATAATACTGTCCACCTCAATGCTGTCAGGAGCCATTGAGACAAAACTCACACCGAAGATAGTGTCAACGCGCGTGGTGAAGACTGTCAATGGGATCACCTTCGCATCTGCGTTTAACGCGACCCGAAACTCGACCTGTGAGCCCTCTGATCGACCAATCCACGAAGTCTGCATGCGCTTAACGGCATCCGGCCACTTGTTCAGCTGTTCAAATTGCATCACGTCGGTTAGCTTACTCAAGTCTGCACGATATTCAACGCCGTACCTTGTTCAGGTCATCCAGTAGTCGGTTTCCGTACTCGGTGATGCGCAAGAACCACTGGTTAAGTGAGCGCTGCTCAACGATAGCGCCGGAGCGCCAGGACCTGCCTTCGGCATCCACCTGCTCGTTGGCGAGCACCGTCTTGTCCACGGGGTCCCAGTTCACGAGTGCCTCTTTGCGGTAGGCAAGTCCCTTGTTGAACATCTGCAGGAAGATCCACTGCGTCCACTTGTAGTAGTCAGGTGCACATGTGGTGACCTCGCGTTCCCAGTCAAAGCGGATACCCAGCGCCTTGAGCTGCTTCTTCGCCTGTGCAATGTTGGCTTCAGTCCAGTCGGCCGGCGAGATCCCACGCTCGATAGCCGCGTTCTCAGCCGGCAGCCCAAAGGCGTCCCATCCCATGGGGTGAAGCACGTCGTATCCTTGCATACGCTTAAAACGTGCCATACAGTCACTGATGGTGTAGACACGTACGTGGCCGATGTGCAGCTGGCCCGACGGGTACGGGAACATGGAGAGGCAGTAATACGGCTTCTTCTTATTGGGTGAAGGCGAACACAGCTCCTGCTGCGCCCAGCGCTTCTGCCATTTGGCCTCAATAGGCTCCCATGCACGTGAAGGTGCAGCAGTCGCGAAGCCGCGCCGTGCCAAGAGAGATCCGCGCAGCAACATGACCAATTGGGCTACGTGTGGCTAAGACAGCGATGCGTTGTAATTGGTCAAAAATACATTATTCTCGTTTCGAGAAGATTTTTTTAGGGCGTACCGGTACCGTATCGTGAGCAGACGCAGAACAAGACGATGGTGGCAGCAGCAGGAGACATCTCGACCTTCAACATCCAGCACGGCTACGTGGAGGGACTGGTGCGTGGTTTCCGCTCCGGTTTCCTGGACGACGTGGACTACCACCACCTCACACAGTGCGAGAGCCTCGAAGGTATAGTGAAATGGACGCGCTCACCCTCTTCGCCTTGCTGATCCCTTGTATTGCGTTCCAGATGTGAAGCTGAACCTTCAAGAGACGGACTACGACCAGTTTCTAGCGGACGAGGTATGGCCGAGTAGAGAGAAAATGGGAAATTGTGATCTCTGACTGCTCTGTGCTATCGCTTCAGTCATCGAGCTCCATCTCGCCTGGTCTGATCCAGACCGGCACGTCTAACAAGCTTGTGGAGGAATTCAACTTCCTTCGCGCGCAGGCGATGGAGCCTCTGGGCGAGTTTCTCGACTTCATCACGTGCGTGATATTTTAACAGGAGTTGCTGTAGACGGGTAGGTGTGCATGTGTGTTAAAGGGTTATTATTTTATGTACAGATACGAGTACATGATCGACAACGTGATCCTTCTCCTCAAGGGAACGCTCAACGGACGCGACGTGAACGAGCTTATCGGACAGGTACGGGGGAATTGTCCTCTTAGTGGTTTGGCTGCTTTGTCTAATGTCGCTTGACTCTTGCTGTTGTTGTCCTACTATTAGCTACACCCACTTGGGAAATTCGATGAGTCCATTATGCGCAGTATCTGCACCTTTGAGCCGAACGCCAAGGGCTACTCGGACTTGTACGAGACTGTGCTGATTGACACTCCCATCGGTGTGTAATATATCCGTCTAGAACTGCATATCAAACTCTGTAACTGACCGTGTTGCTATCATTATTGTTTAGGAACGTATTTCAGCCAGTTCCTGGAGGAAAGCGCTGGAGGTGATCGCATGGAAGGCACGTCGGACGTACGTAATGTCCTGGAAGAGGTGCAGATGGAGCTCATCAAGAACAGTATGCTGAAGCTGTGGCTCGAGGATTTCTACGACTTCTGTCAGGTGGGCTGTTTGCTGGATCATACTGCGCTTGGCTTTGTATGTAAGCATGCATTGAAAAGATATTATATTTTTGTAGGAGATTGGAGGCGACACGGCGACCATCATGGGAGAAATTCTCACGGCGCGCGCCGATCGCATCGCCATTAACATTACGTTGAACTCGTTCGGCACTCCGTTGAATGAGGTATGGTTGCTACTGTAATTTTGCTTTCTCAATGAAGGTTTACTAAGTTGAGACCGCGTTGTGGTATGTGCTGCGATACTTTGTCTAGCCGGCGATGCGCATTTCGGATCGCAAGCCGCTGTATCCGTCCATCGGCTCGCTGTACCCCGACGCGACAGCGCTTCTGGCGGAGGCGGGTGACGAATCGTCACTTGGAGCGGCTCTGGACTCATTCCCAGTATACCGCAAAATCTGGGAGGTCCACCAGGGTGAGGGTGTAGACAGCAAGTCCATTGACGACGCGTTTTACGAACGTGACGTCCAGATGGCGGAGCTGGCTTTCCAGAGCCAAATGCACTTTGGTACCAAGATTTTTGCATTGTGTGTCCGTACTAATGAGCTCACGGAATGTGTTGTATTTGCCATAGCGTGCTTCTACGCGTACGTGAAGCTGAAAGAGCAGGAAGTGCGCAACCTCGTGTGGATCTGCGAGTGCATCGTACAAAACCAACGCGACGCCATCAACAATTTCATCCCGATCTTCAGCGACAGTGCGCCGTGGCGTGGCAAGGGGTCAAACAAACATTAGGCCGACTCAGCTAAGTATGCTGGCACGAAGAGATCAGAGCGCCGTCCAATTCATTTCCATGCATGTTACCCGGCCGGCACTAAGGCTCTCTAATGAGGCCTTGTAAAGGCTTTTACAAAATTTAAAGTTGCCGCCATTTTTGGTGCTGTACTTAAATGCGATTGGTCAGCAGGTCGCAATAAATTGCACAAGCTACTGTCTTAGCAAAGATTATGGAGCAGCACGAACATTTCCAGTTTGTAGCAAATCGATCAAACTAGCGCGAACCACAGACAAAAAACGATAGCAGCACGCAAAAAATATGCGCCAACTCAGCTAAGTATGCTGGCACGAAGAGATCAGAGCGCCGTCCAATTCATTTCCATGCATGTTACCCGGCCGGCACTAAGGCTCTCTAATGAGGCCTTGTAAAGGCTTTTACAAAATTTAAAGTTGCCGCCATTTTTGGTGCTGTACTTAAATGCGATTGGTCAGCAGGTCGCAATAAATTGCACAAGCTACTGTCTTAGCAAAGATTATGGAGCAGCACGAACATTTCCAGTTTGTAGCAAATCGATCAAACTAGCGCGAACCACAGACAAAAAACGATAGCAGCACGCAAAAAATATGCGCCAACCCTGCACGAGCGTATATATTCGCCATTGCGAGGCATGCTGCGCATCTTGGCAGTATTTTTAGCCGTCTGCAGTGGGCGCTTCAGCAGAACAACTGAGGTTTCGATGTCAATCTGCTAGCCTCCGCGGTTGCATTCGCTCATAGCCTTACTAGTTGTCACGTGGTTGACCGTCGATTTGTGTTCTTGATGGTGAAACCACAACTGAGCTCGAATTAGATGCTTACAGCTTTGCTACTCGCTCTGCTAACTAGTCCTGCTGTCCTAGGCGCTCGTAGTGCTAGCTATCTAATCCTACTTCAACGTCAAGCATGTGTAGTTGCCTTCTTCCACTGGAAGGCTGGTCAACATGGCGCACCTGCTGGTCTCGGAGAGCAGCACGTCTTCTTCTGAGTAGCACGTGCGTTCTGTGCTGCAGGTGCGATGGGGAGCATCTTACTGCGGCTGCTCACAGTCTCCTCCACGCTTGGTCTTGCAGGGTCGCACACGACGAACGTTTACCTTCTCAAGGTATGGACCCTTGTCAAGGGTAAGCGCCCCGTGTTCTTGAACAGCGATTACTTCAAAAGGTCCGTCGAAGAGAGGCTGCATCTTGCTTTGTACGCCAGCATCACGACGTAGTAGTACTTGATCTCCTGGCTGATGTGGTGTAGTGATTTCTCCGTAGTTGCGGATTATCACCCGTCGACAAAGACGTGACACCGCCCAAGATGTTCAAGCGACGAACCCTCGGTCAGGTGATGTACGGAGACGCCAAGGTGCAAGGGACTCGACGGCGTCACTCTCGAGCTTTCAACAAAGTACCGGATACGGTCATATGTCACTGAATCCAGGCTGTCCTTATTATAAATAATGAACTGGCCGATTCGCATTCAGCGGACCATCTACGGTACGAACCCTCGGTGGCGGTTGGGATGAGTTCGCGGAAGACTCAGCGACCACGTTCACCGTCTGGGACAGGACGCGGACCGTTAAAGATACTCATGCGACGGTGCAGACGACGCTTGGCGTGCAAGAAGATCCATAACGGATCGTTGCTCACTTGATATTTGTATACTTGATTAGGACTTCTTATTAGGAATAGACCCGAACGGGTAAGCTTAAATACAGAACAGAATTTCCACTCAAGCACACAGAGCGACGTCCGGCTTCAAGGTAAGCGTCTGGTCAAGCTTGTTTTGAGTGTGTGTTATGCCTGTCGGTGAACTCGAAGCTCTGTAGCGAGGGTTCATCCGGCAAGGCCAAGAGACTTTGTGTATTGGCCGATTACTATCGGGAGGTTTTACGTGACGGCTTATTGTTGCCTATTTGCACGACTGGGAGTGCTTGAATTGCCTTCTTTTTATTCTTCCAGCCGAGTGTTGAGCACTCGGTGACCTCGTAAAAGGCTTACCCGTGCCTGGTACCCTTCCGCTGTTGGGACCACGAGGATTCAAAACACCTGCTAGCTTTGCTCGTGCTAGTAGCGTGTTCTTATTTTACTGGTTGGCCTATATAAGTATTCACAAGGTCCAGTCTGTCCCGGTGCAAGGGCAGAACTGGGGTCTTCAGGTCCGCCCGAGCGATCGTTTGCTATCCTAGCAGACGTATTGTTGTCGGAACGTCCTAACTACATTTGTAGCTAGAGTTCACGTGGGAATTTCAACACCACAACTGGTGCCGCGACCCGGGAACAGATTGTGACCATTGTGAACTGTTTGTATGGCCTTCCAGTTTACGAGCTACCAAGCGAAGAAGAACAAGAAAAAGACAAGAAATATGGCGAAAGGACAACCGACGGTACCAGTTACGCCTGCTAAGTCTGACGGGGCTCGCAGCGAGAGTTCAAGCCCGGCTGGGCGCTTTGCAGCCGCCACCGAGCTTTCAGTGAGCTTCGACGACGAAGCGGACAGCGGTCCTGACGCCCACGATTATGAAGATTACGAAGACAAGACGCCGGCTCCAGAGCCAGGCGCAGCGACGCCGGATACGGCCACGCTATCATCGGGGCTGAGCGGGGCGACCAGGTCCCTTTCGAGGAACCTCGCCAACGAGCTCGATGATGTTGCGGGACCGGAACCGGCCTACGAAGATTATGGCGATGGGACCGAGGGTTCTAAACCTTCAGTGGCGAGTGCAAAGCATTCAGCACTGCTGAAGGCATCTCGCCCACCTATCAACGGTGATACAACAGCCGCCAAGCGCGTTTTCGACCGCGTACAAGCGCTGATGCAGAATGATGAGTGGGTGCAGCTGTTCAAGACCATCCCCAAGAACAAGGCCGACTGGCCTGCGCTTGCGCAGGAACTTCAATACCCAGTCAACTCGGTGTCGACTAGCCAAGTTGCCGAGGATTCAGTCTCGCTACTGTTGTCGCTGGGCTTTGAAAATGAGACATACCCATCGACGATGTCGCTCCAAGATTGGAGTCCACATGAAGCCGGAGCTGCTCTCCAGAAATGGAAGAAGAAGCTTCGGAAGGCGTTTGGCGCTGTTGGCATCAACGCTGGAAAGCAGCCTGTGAGTCTAACGATCGTTCAAGATGAAGATCCATCCACGATTCCACTGCTGCCGACACCCCAACGACTCGTTCGTACTCCTCCGACCAAGCGTGGAGCTGAGCGTGGTGCCTTTGGCACTACCGAAGCTTCACCGTACTTTCAAGACTCGCACATGTTTACGCCACGTTCGGAGAGCCGTATGCAGCGTGTTTACGCTGGCAACGAGGGTTCGTTCGGTCGCCGAGGTGGTCCGCGAGCTCCCAAAGGTGGTGCCGGACGTCGTCAAGTCGACAGCGATGGTTCATCAAGTGACGATGACATTTTGGTGCATACATTCGACGAGGAAGATCCGCAAGTCGAGTCGATGCGTCAGATGAATGAGTTGGCGAAGCTGAACGACGTGGACCCGACACCGAGGATTGAAATGGCATCGTGTGGTGTTGGAAATCCCACGTGAACTCTAGCTACAGATGTAGTTAGGACGTTCCGACAACAATACGTCTACTAGGATAGTAAACGATCGTTCGGGCGGACCTGAAGACCCCAGTTCTGCCCTTGCACCGGGACAAACTGGACCTTGTAAACTACTTATATAGGCCAACCAGTAAAATAAGAACACGCTACTAGCACGAGCAAAGCTAGCAGGTGTTTTGAATCCTCGTGGTCCCAACAGCGGAAGGGTACCAGGCACGGGTAAGCCTTTTACGAGATCACCGAGTGTTCAACACTCGGCTGGAAGAAATAAAAGGGAGGCAATTCAAGCACTCCCAGTCGTGCAAATAGGCAACAATAAGCCGTCACGTAAAACCTCCCGATAATAATCGGCCAATACACAAAGTCTCTTGGCCTTGCCGGATGAACCCTCGCTACAGAGCTTCGAGTTCACCGACAGGCATAACACACTCAAACAAGCTTGACCTGACGCTTACCTTGAAGCCGGACGTCGCTCTGTGTGCTTGGGTGGAAATTCTGTTCTGTATTTAAGCTTACCCTTTCGGGTCTATTCCTAATAAGAAGTCCTAATCAAGTATACAAATATCAAGTAAACAATGATCCGTTATGGATCTTCTTGCATGCCAAGCGTCGTCTGCACCGTCGCATGAGTATCTTTAACGGTCCGCGCCCTGTCCCAGACGGTGAACGCACCTTCCAAGGGTCGCTGAGTCTTCCGCGAACTCATCCCAACCGCCACTGAGGGCTCGTACCGTAGATGGTCCGCTGAATGCGAATCGGCCAGTCCATTATTAATAATAAGGACAGCCTGGATTCAGTGACATATGACCGTATCCGGTACTTTGTTGAAAGCTCGAGAGTGACGCCGTCGAGTCCCTTGCACCTTGGCGTCTCCGTACATCACCTGACCGAGGGTTCGTCGCTTGAACATCTTGGGCGGTGTCACGTCTTTGTCGACGGGTGATAATCCGCAACTACGGAGAAATCACTACACCACAACTGCCCCTGTCGCAATGGAAGCCACGGTACTGGTGCCCGTTGTGACATTTCTTCATTCTTCAATTCACCATCACGCCACCGTATGTCCAAGCGTCTGAATCGAGCCGTGTCCGACGCTTTTCAGCGTCTCAATCCTCGTAGACGTCGCGAACGTGAGCAGCTGGAGGTACGTAAGCCCATCCTTCTCCTGAATCATCGGTACCTTGCTCATCACCTCGCATTACTCGACTTGTTTCTCAGGAGGGCAAGACCGAGGGTTCGAACGCCCCTCAGTCTGCTGCACTTCCTCCGACAGCAGCGTCATCAACCGGCCCTCCAGCGCCTGCTGCCCCGGACTCTTCACTTCCTCTGGTAGCTCCTGCAGCACTCCCCGTCGTCGCTGAATCCGCGGAGATGGCTCCTGCTGCCCCTCCTGCGCCTGCTGGTGGTCCACCACCACTCACCGAGGATTCGCTGCGCGCCATGCTGGCTGAAAGTACGGAGGCATCGGTCGATTACAAGATGACCTCGATAATTCCGTACTTGACTGCAATGGCTCGTCACCAAGTGCAGCTCAGCGTTGCGCCTCCTCTCCACGGCGATGTCCACGCTCAACGTCGCCTCGAGACTGCTGTTGGTTTCGATGACGTCCTCGCCGCACGTTCCACGACGTTCTCCAGCATCTCAGCTAACTGTTGAGGTATCCCGCGTGACTTCGTTTTCAGTGGTCGCTCCCCGGTCGGCATTCATGTTTTCTTATTCTTAATCCACTTCCACAGCGTAATCATGTTCATGTTGTTCTTCAAATGCATATACAATTTGTTGTTGCAGTAACGTTTTTCGTCTGTTACCACAGGCTGCATCGCCCTGTGAACAGTTCACACGTGATCCAGTCACGCTAGTCTTCGTCCGCCACTTGCGCCATCTGCAGCCGATTCTCGCTCTTCTTGGCTCGCAAATAGTCGTACAGCAGACCTCCACATGACAAGTTGGATGATGGTTCCCAAGTTGAATCTTCATAGCCCACCCACTTGACTTTGAACTCGCGTACAGCACGCTCCGTGCTCGTCGTCAGTGGCGTTCTGTCGTCGAGGATGGCCTCGACTTCATATTCACCGGCAACTTGATCTGGTTCCCAGCTGTCCTCAGGCAACAGTTCCTCATCGAAGTCGAGTCTTGCTTCATTAGTCGCGTCTAGTACCAACCGAGTGTTCGGTCGACTGTTGAACTCGTTGACAGCCTTGAGTCTCGACACATGCACTACTGGGTAGAAGCGATACCCACTTCGGTCAGGCAGTTCCAGCTCGTACGCAAACTCTTCCACCTTGCGCTTGATCCGAAAAGGTCCATGCCATCGGTGAGCTAATTTCTTCGTCAAGCCCGGTTTGACGCGTTCCATGTACAGCCACGCCCGGCTCCCAATCTCAAAAAGAGATCTCGGTGGAGCTCTTGCCGGATCTTCCATCTCTTCCGAAGCTTCTGGAGGGTTCGCCGAGTGTTCGTTTCCACTTGGTTGAGGTACAGCAGCTTTCCAGTCGACTCAGGGCCTCATTATGCTTTTTAGCCCTTCGCTCCTTTTCTACAGCCTGAAAATCTTTGGCCATAGTGAGGGCGACCTCATGTTGTCGATTGATCTCGCGCCGCCACGCCAGTGCGTCAGACTGCTTGCCGAGTCCTCGTTTGAGTGATGACGACATTGCCCGCAGCGTCGACTGAGCATCCCAACCGTGAACGAGGTAGAACGGCGTCTCCTTCCTCGTAGTGTCTTGAGAAGTATTAATAGCAAATACCAGCTTCTCCGCGATTTCGTCCCAATCTTGCTGTAGAGGGTCTTCCGCGTACACCCGTACGGATCCCATCACCGACTTCACCGAGCGTTCCTGCTGTCCATTAGCCTGTGGCCGATAGCTCAAAGTCGCTCGTGATCTTGACTGCATCATCTCTGCAAATGCTTGGAAAACCTCGCTCATGAAGCGTGGGTCGCGGTCGTACCTTATTAATGATGGGGCTCCGAATCGTCGGTACACACATTCTTCGAACACTTGGGCAACACTCAGTGCAGTCGTATCTGACATAGCCTTGGCAATAACGAATCCCGTGAACGAGCACTGAAATAGGAGCAACGCCGTGTTGCCCCTGCGAGATTTCGGTAGTGGGATCACGAAGTCCATCGAGACGATCTGGAAAGGTCGTTCGGCGAGTACGTTGCCAGGTGAGTATCCACGAAGCTGTGGACGGCTTTTACTCGAGCTGCAATCTGGACATGACTTCACATGCTTCTCCACGTCAGCGGACAAGCCGATCCAATAATAATCGGACTTAACGCGATGGAACGTTCTCACCACACCTTGATGTCCTCCTTCCAGCGAGTCGTGACAGTTCTGCAAGACCTCTTGAATCATCGTTGTCGGTACCACAAGCCGCAGCTTGGTCTCCTCTTGCCAACCGTGGTCGTACCGACGATTCAATCCAAGATAGTGAAGCACGCCGTCTTCTGATAACACGAACCGGTCAGCGTATTTCCAGGCATTTCGAGCTTCTTTGTAACTCAGCTCTTGTGCTTGGCCCTGAAGCACCTTCTTGATGTTAAACCACTTCTGCTCCTCGTCTTGTGCCACCAGTATCCGTCTGCGTCGTTCCCGCTGTATCGCTACTGGGTCAACATCTTCCGCATCGGGAAAAGCCGCTGGTACAGTCTTGTGAGGATGGTCTGGCAAATCTTCGCCGAATGAATCTTCGGTGGACGTCTCTCGTCGTTCTTCATGCTCTTCTTGAGCTTTTGAGACATCCTCCGAGTGTTCATCTGCAAACCTGACGCGTTTCTTGGCTTTCGTCTGTCGCTGAGTCATCACTGCTGTATTACCATAATCGCACTTTGGTGAGCTGTAATCAACCACGAAATTTTCGAAAGTTTTCCACTTTGAAGACTCGCTGCCTGACAGTACATGTACTTGACGCTCTGCTCCTCGTGACGAAACATCTACCGAGTCTTCATCCGGCTCGTAGATCATCTCCTGGATGCGGTTCAGCGATGCCAATTCCGACTTGCGAGTTTCAGCCAAGATTACCCGACTGACCTTTGATTCCAGCGCTTCAGTGGCTAACGAATCCGCGGCCGCGTTGTATTCTCGTACAACGTGAAGATATTTAACTGATCGAAGCTTGGCCGGGAGTTCCTTGTGAGTATTCAGCAGCGCTAGCAAAGTTTCCTTCCTGCATGCGATCACCCCTAGTGATTGTTGAATCGCGAGCCTTGAGTCCCCAACGATGACTAAATCCTCGGCACCGTGCGCAATAGCAGCCTTGACACCGTTTATCATACCTGTATACTCTGCTTCATTCACCGTGGTAGCCGAGAGGTAAGCGTTTGCAGCAATCACTACCTTCCACTCAGGAAGGCTCCACAGCACCCATGAACAACTCCCGTAGCCACCGTACTTCTCTGTCTTCGCTGATCCGTCAAAAGACATGACGAATCCGCTGTAATTACGGGAAAGCCTGGCGTACAGCAACGCGGGGTCCATTCGAATAGTCGGGGAGCCCTTGTTTGGAGGCGCCACCGGCGCGAGCGAGTCCTCCAGGTCAACGAAGCTCGTGATGCTTGACTGCAGTAGCTGCGCAAAGGCGACATCCTTCTCCTTCACGCGCTGCACCTTAAGGTGCCACTGCGATAGCAGCACTGCGAACTGGACCGCGCGTCCGAAGAGAGACTTCGACTTATGCACCCACTCTAACGTCGAGAATCGTGTATAGACATGTAGCGTCTTTCCTGCCAGCTGGACGTAACAGATCTTCAACAGCAGAAGTAACGCCAAAACTTCCTTCTCGGCAGGATGGTAGTTCATCTCGGCTTCCTTAAGCACCCGACCGAGGAACCGTACGGGGTGTAACTTGCCTTCATGTTCTTGCATTAGCGTAGTGCTCAACGCCCATTCATTCGCAAAGAGCATGACGTGAACTTCTTTCGACCGATCGAAGTGCCTGAGGATGGGTGAATGTGAAACACTCGTCTTCAATCTTTCGAAGGAATGACGTGCCACAGAAAGGCCACCTTCAACGACAAAGTCTTCATCCTTGAGCTGGTACAGCGTCGCACCGTAGACCGCGAAGTCTTGAATGAAGCGGCTGTAGTAATTAACCGCTCCAACAAACGACTGCATGCCCTTCTTGCTCGTTGGATACGAAAGCTCGGTGATGGCCGCAAGCTTCTTGGGGTCAGCTCTGATACCTTCTGGCGAAATTTTATGCGACAGAAAGTCCACCTTGGGTTGGCAAAAGATGCTCTTGGTGAAGCTAATGCTGATCCGACACTGTGCAAATCTTGCTAGCAATCGGTCCAGCGTCGCCAGGCAGCTGTCGAAATCCTCGCCACCGAAGCAAATGTCATCCACAAACGACCGTCGACCAAATACAGGTACCAGCGATGATTCGTCTGGCTCCCCGTTCGTAAACATGTCAGCGACGGGGCTGTTGACGAGTTGTAGTACAGGGTCGGTCTCTACCGGTGCTTCGCGGTCTGCCGCGAACTTCGTTTGAAACGAACCCTCGGCGCTTGGCCCATGACGTTCCTTGGCCTGTTCTTCAGCTAAACGCATCCTCTCTGAGCATTCAAACCAACCTCCTTTAGGTTGAACGAACCCCCAGAGTGCGTTGTCAATCATACGCTGATAGATCATCGGCGCGTTCTTTAACCCGAAGGGCATGCGTAACCACTCGAAATGTCCGAGTGCGCAGACGAACGCCGACACTTTACGCGCTCGTAAGGTCATCATGACCGCCCAGAAGCCGCTTGCTGCATCCAGCGAGCAGAACCATAGGTAGCGCTCGAGATCTGTTAACAGGTCGTCGACTAGCGGCATTGCATACTCCATGATCGCGGTGATAGCATTCACCATCTTGTAATCAATGCAGAGCCGGATGTCCAGCCCGTTCTTTTTCATCACAATCACGATCGGCGATGCCCATGGACTGTCTGAAAAGACGATCCGTCCTGCTCGCAACAAAGCGCGCAGCAACTCGTACAGTTTGCTGAGAAATCGTAGCGGCACGCGCCGGGCGCGCTGTTTAATTGGGGCGTGCCCCTGTGTGTCGATATCGCATACCGCTCCGTAGGCTGGCGGCGGCAGTGCGTTACCACTAGCAATCATAATGTGCTCGTGGTTCTTTAGCGTCGCGACTAGACGCTCTCGGCGTTCAGTCGACAGCTCAGGATCAGCAACATTAGGCGCAGTGTAGTCAATTGTCGTGTTGATCTCTTCGGTCAGATCCGGCAGGAATGCCAGCTCCTTCGCGTAGTCGTCCAAGCCAATGTTGTTAGCTGGGTGTTCGTAGAAATCATTTCTCGTATCCTCCGTTGCTTCATTTCCCTCGGTTGTTAACACTCGAGCAACCGAGATGTATGTTCCGTCCAACGCCGCTACGGATTCTTCCCTTGACTCAACATTGGCATCCGCTTTGATTTCAACAGTCGGTACTTGGTCCATCTTCTTCCCATCCTGGTTTCCCATCTCTGGGCCATCTGCCGAGTCGTCGCTCGCAATATTGAATGCGTGGGCCGCCGACATATTGGGTTGTTGACTTTTGTTCCGCTCCTCGTTCTGCCGCTGTCTTGACATTTCGGAATCCGCACCAATCTTGCAATGAATACTCGGTGCCGTACTCAACACCTTCTGCGCGATGCCTGTATCCTCTGGATCAACCACCGATGGCCCGTTCGCAGACTTGGTGACACACAAGGCCGGGACAGCTTCGTTAAAACGGGTGACTCCATTCAATCCAGTGCCGTTGCTTCTCGCTTCCGTGGTCACCCCTGACTGGACACTAACACTCGTTGGCGTATGTACCACGTTTACCGGCCTCAGTAGTTCGTGTGTACGCACTACCGAGGCTTCGTTCGCGTTATTGCCTCCGCCATGGGTTGTCGTGTACGTGTCCAAAGGTTCTGCGGAAGGCTGACCGTCGGCCGAATCCCCGGCTGTCACCCCAGACGCCAGACAGACTTCCACTCGTTCACGTTCTTCCAGGATCAGTGCCCAGCGCTCTGCACATGTCAGACGATCACTGGAATCCAATAGCGAGTCTTCTAGAGGTCGTGCTAGCACCCCACTGGGTTCTGGATAGTTCGGTCGATCAACTGCCGAAGGCTGAGTTGCAAGCCATTGTTCGTAGATTTCACATTCACGCTGAAAGAGCTCGCGGTCTCTACAACCTTCGTAGGCCAATACTTGCCAGTCTTGGTACTTCTTGGACTCCAGACGCACATAGCCGTCACCTCGTGGCAAATCCCCATCTGGAATCCACATTGCGATCGAGTCGTGTGCTGGTAGGTACACAGTTCGATCAGACACGTTGGTCAGTCGAATGCTCTGAGGCCGTCCACGTCGAAACCTCGTCACTGACGGGATTAGCTTGTTCGTTCGACGAACCCACAGTACGTGTTCTTCCAGCCCGACTTGACCCTTCGCTAGTCGATATTCTCGCCACTCGTGCGCTTGAATGTCCAAACGCTCGGGTGGCCCGGCGTTAACATGGGAGCCGTATTCTTCGCTGTCGATCATGTTCTTGGTCTTTATCAGCGGGATTTGGACTTCGTGCGGTAATTGCGCCGCGCCGTGGAACAGGTCCAACCGGACCCCTGCTGGGATCATAAAGTCGGTCCCGAGTACCACGTCGACGCCTGCACTATGCGCCATGACCCACATCTTGAATTCGTACACCATCTCCCATCCAAGCGTAATCTTGACGCACGCTCGTCGCGTCGTAGACACCTTGCCTTCGTTGATTCCTTGAATGTCAATGCGGCGTCCGTGATCAGGTACATCTCGGAGTCGCAACTTCTTGGCAAAGGCGTCAGTGATCACACTAACGTTTGCTCCTGTGTCGAGGAGGATCCTCGTTCGCTGGTCATTCACAGCGCCTTGCACCAGAGCTCTCATTCTGATCCGTCGGTCGAATTTCTTGGCCGACCACCACCCCTGTCTCTCGCCAGGGTTCAACTTCATCATCTTGGAGTGACCCTTGGGCTCGTCTCGCGCTGCACTCGAAACCAAGCCGAGCGAACCCTCGCTGGTGCCCTCATCAGCATCAGCACACTCCACTATTTCTTTAACACCTCCACCGAGGATTCTACTCCTCTCCTTTTCATTTTACGTCGCGTTCACACTTGTTACGTAATTATCAGGCCATTCACTCTGCCCCATGAAAGCAAAGATACACTCTGCTTCCATTGAAGGCTCGGTTAACTGTGGCAGTCCGATAGGGACCAACCCAGTTGTAGTTGGCGGGCTGCCTAGTTTAAATGACGTTCTTGAACGACGGCCTTGAGCTCTGGCGGGAGTTCCTCCTTCGTGCCTTTAGTGCGCACGAATTTGGCAAGGTCTTGGAAGTTGCGGAAAAGTTCGCATTGTCCAGCATCGTGGAGCTGCTTGCAGAACTTGCATCGCTTGTTACAGTAGTGGGCGGTGTGACTCATGCCACCGCACACCGCGCATGGTCCGTACTGTGGGCGTCGGTTGTCGCGGTTGAAGTCACGTCGACCGCGTTGGTCCTGATTGAACCCACGGTCACTACTTCGGCGATCTTGATTGAAGCCATTCTCGCGATCAGGCGTGTTTCCACGCGGTTGACGGTTGTCCGAACGTGCGTAGGTGCCTTCAGCAGCTGCACGGCGCTCGTTTTCGTTAGCAGCAGCGAGGTATCGGTCGTTTTCATCCAATGAGAAATCGCCATCCGTATTATCGGGCTGAAAGTCGTTGTACTCATCTTGGACATTGTCGTAAGCGTTCGGATCTTCGTTTGAATACTCGTTGCCTCCTTGAGCAGCTTCACGACCTTCTAATTCAGCTAGTAGGTCGTCCACCGTAGCTTCAATGAGTGTCACTCTTGGTTTGTTGCGGTTGTCATCGCGGCGACGGTCATCACGCCGGTTGTTGCGGGCGTACCCATCGTCGCGTCGCGTATCACGACTCTTAGAGTATCGGTACTCACTGTCACGCTTGGTCATTCTCTCCTTGCCCTTGAGAACATCTTCGATGATCTCTTCGAGCTCGTGAATGTCGGCGACTCGAGCGTGGTAGAGACTCTCCGCTAGCTTGTCATCGTCGCATGTTGCCAGGAATTGCTGTACGTGTGATTTCGCGTCGCGACCACTCTTCTCAAAGTGTAGACGGGCGGTCCGAGCGTAGCCATTCAGCCTGTTTATGTAGTCGCACAGATGTTCATTACGTTCCCGCTTGGCGGAGTAGTAACGCGACAGTGCCGTCTGCGTGAACTGCGAGCAGTAGTAGCGGATGAACGCATCGCTCAACAGCTTCCACTTGCGCTTCGTCTTCTTCGGAAGTTGACGGAACCAATGAATGGCTCCGTCCCGGAGACTTAGCTCAAATGGAATGCACCATTTATCGGCATCTGTGTGGGTTCCAGTCATTTCATAGACGAACCCACGGAGCCACTGCATACAGTTCTCGCTCTTGTTGCGAGAGCCTGAGAACGGCGTGATGCGATCCAGCGGTCGGTGCGAAGCCATTTCAATCCTCGGTGTTGGGTCCACGTCGTTCAGCGTCGCCAACTCATTCATCTGCCGCATCAACTCGACTTGCGGATCTTCCTCGTCGAATGTACGCACCAAAATGTCATCGTCACTTGACGAACCATCGCTGTCGACTTGACGACGTCCGGCACCACCTTTGGGGGCTCGCGCACCGCCTCGGCGACCGAACAAACTCTCGTTACTTGCGTAAATGCGTTGCATACGGCTCTCCGAACGTGGCGTAACCATGTGCGAGTCTTGAAAGTACGGTGAGGCTTCGGTAGTGCCAAAAGCACCACGCTCAGCTCCACGCTTGGTCGGAGGAGTACGAACGAGTCGTTGGGGTGTCGGCGGCAGTGGAATCGTGAACGGATCTTCATCTTGAACGATCGTTCGACTCGCAGGCTGCTTTCCAGCGTTGATGCCAACAGCGCCAAACGCCTTCCGAAGCTTCTTCTTCCATTTCTGGAGAGCAGCTCCGGCTTCATGTAGACTCCAATCTTGGAGCGACATCGTCGATGGGTATGTCTCATTTTCAAAGCCCAGCGACAACAGTAGCGAGACTGAATCCTCGGCAACTTGGCTAGTCGACACCGAGTTGACTGGGTATTGAAGTTCCTGCGCAAGCGCAGGCCAGTCGGCCTTTCTCTTGGGGATGGTCTTGAACAGCTGCACCCACTCATCATTCTGCATCAGCGCTTGTACGCGGTCGAAAACGCGCTTGGCGGCTGGTGTATCACCGTTGATAGGTGGGCGAGGTGCCTTCAGCAGTGCTGAATGCTTTGCACTCGCCACTGAAGGTTTAGAACCCTCGGTCCCATCGCCATAATCTTCGTAGGCCGGTTCCGGTCCCGCAACATCATCGAGCTCGTTGGCGAGGTTCCTCGAAAGGGACCTGGTCGCCCCGCTCAGCCCCAATGATAGCGTGGCCGTATCCGGCGTCGCTGCGCCTGGCTCTGGAGCCGGCGTCTTGTCTTCGTAATCTTCATAATCGTGGGCGTCAGGACCGCTGTCCGCTTCGTCGTCGAAGCTCACTGAAAGCTCGGTGGCGGCTGCAAAGCGCCCAGCCGGGCTTGAACTCTCGTTGCGAGCCCCGTCAGACTTGGCAGGCGTAACTGGTACCGTCGGTTGTCCCTTCGCCATGTTTCTTGTTTTCGTTTTCTTGTTCTTCTTCGCTTGGTAGCTCGTAAACTGGAAGGCCATACAAACAGTTCACAATGGTCACAATCTGTTCCCGGGTCGCGGCACCAGTTGTAATGTTGAAATTCCCACGTGAACTCTAGCTACAAATGTAGTTAGGACGTCCCGACAACAATACGTCTGCTAGGATAGTAAACGATCGTTCGGGCGGACCTGAAGACCCCAGTTCTGCCCTTGCACCGGGACAAACTGGACCTTGTAAACTACTTATATAGGCCAACCAGTAAAATAAGAACACGCTACTAGCACGAGCAAAGCTAGCAGGTGTTTTGAATCCTCGTGGTCCCAACAGCGGAAGGGTACCAGGCACGGGTAAGCCTTTTACGAGATCACCGAGTGTTCAACACTCGGCTGGAAGAAATAAAAGGGAGGCAATTCAAGCACTCCCAGTCGTGCAAATAGGCAGCAATAAGCCGTCACGTAAAACCTCCCGATAGTAATCGGCCAATACACAAAGTCTCTTGGCCTTGCCGGATGAACCCTCGCTACAGAGCTTCGAGTTCACCGACAGGCATAACACACTCAAACAAGCTTGACCTGACGCTACCTTGAAGCCGGACGTCGCTCTGTGTGCTTGAGTGGAAATTCTGTTCTGTATTTAAGCTTACCCTTTCGGGTCTATTCCTAATAAGAAGTCCTAATCAAGTATACAAATATCAAGTAAACAATGATCCGTTATGGATCTTCTTGCATGCCAAGCGTCGTCTGCACCGTCGCATGAGTATCTTTAACGGTCCGCGCCCTGTCCCAGACGGTGAACGCACCTTCCAAGGGTCGCTGAGTCTTCCGCGAACTCATCCCAACCGCCACTGAGGGCTCGTACCGTAGATGGTCCGCTGAATGCGAATCCTGCCAGTCCATTATTAATAATAAGGACAGCCTGGATTCAGTGACATATGACCGTATCCGGTACCTGGATTCAGTGACATATGACCGTATCCGGTACTTTGTTGAAAGCTCGAGAGTGACGCCGTCGAGTCCCTTGCACCTTGGCGTCTCCGTACATCACCTGACCGAGGGTTCGTCGCTTGAACATCTTGGGCGGTGTCACGTCTTTGTCGACGGGTGATAATCCGCAACTACGGAGAAATCACTACACCACAATCGCACCGACCGTTGGATCGCATCACGTCGCTCTCAGGCTCTCGCAACAAGAGCGACAACTATATGCAGTGGCTCCGCGGGTTCGTCTACGAAATGCCTGAAACCCACACAGATGCCGATAAATGGTGCATTCCATTTGAGCTTAGTCTCCGGGACGGAGCCATTCATTGGTTCCGTCAACTTCCGAAGAAGACGAAGCGCAAGTGGAAGCTGCTGAGCGACGCGTTCATCCGCTACTACTGCTCGCAGTTCACGCAGACGGTACTGTCGCGTTACTACTCCGCCAAGCGGGAACGTAATGAACATCTGTGCGACTACATAAACAGGCTGAATGGCTATGCTCGGACCGCCCGTCTACACTTCGAGAAGAGTGGTCGCGACGCGAAAGAACTCGTACAGCAGTTCCTGGCAACATGCGATGATGACAAGCTGGCGGAGAGTCTCTACCACGCTCGAGTTGCCGACATTCACGAGCTCGAAGAGATCATCGAAGATGTTCTCAAGGGCAAGGAGAGGATAGCCAAGCGTGACAGTGAGTACCGATACTCCAAGAGTCGTGATACGCGACGCGACGATGGATTCGCCCGCAACAACCGGCGTGATGACCGCCGTCGCGATGACAACCGAAACAAACCAAGAGTGACGCTCATTGAAACCACGGTGGATGACCTACTAGCTGAATTAGAAGGTCGTGAAGCTGCTCAGGGAGGCACCGAGTATTCAAACGAAGATCCGAACGCTTACAACGATGTCCAAGACGAGTACAACGACTTTCAGCCCGATAATACGGATGGTGATTTCTCATTGGATGAAAACGACCGATACCTCGCCGCTGCTAACGAAAACGAGCGCCGTGCAGCTGCTGAAGGCACCTACGCACGTTCGGACAACCGTCAACCGCGTGGAAACACGCCTGATCGCGAGAATGGCTTCAATCAAGATCGCCCAGGTGGTGACCGTGGGTTCAATCAGGACCAACGCGGTCGACGTGACTTCAACCGCGCCAACCGACGCCCGCAGTACGGACCGTGCGCAGTGTGCGGCGGCATGAGTCACTCCGCCTACTACTGTAACAAGCGATGCAAGTTCTGCAAACAACTCCACGATGCTGGACAGTGCGAACTTTTCCGCAGCTTCCAAGACCTTGCCAAATTCGTGCGTACTAAAGGCACGAAGGAGGAACTCCCGCCAGAGCTCAAGGCCGTCGTTCAAGAATGTCATTTAAACTAGGCAGCCCGCCAACTACAACTGGGTTGGTCCCTATCGGGCTGCCACAGCTAACCGAGCCTTTAATGGAAGCAGAGTGAATCTTTGCTTTCATGGGGCAGAGTGAATGGCCTGATAATTACGTAACAAGTGTGAACGCGACGGAAAATGAAAAGGAGAGGAGTAGAATTCTCGGTGGAGGTGTTGGAGAGAGAGTGGCGTGTGCTGATGCTGATGAGGGCACCAGCGAGGATTCGCTCGGCTTGGTTTCGAGTGCAGCGCGAGACGAGCCCAAAGGTCACTCCAAGATGATGAAGTTGAACCCTGGCGAGAGACAGGGGTGGTGGTCGGCCAAGAAATTCGACCGACGGATCAGAATGAGAGCTCTGGTGCAAGGCGCTGTGAATGACCAGCGAACGAGGATCCTCCTCGACACAGGAGCAAACGTTAGTGTGATCACTGACGCCTTCGCCAAGAAGTTGCGACTCCGAGATGTACCTGATCACGGACGCCGCATTGACATTCAAGGAATCAACGAAGGCAAGGTGTCTACGACGCGACGAGCGTGCGTCAAGATTACGCTCGGATGGGAGATGGTGTACGAATTCGAGATGTGGGCAATGTCGCATAGTGCAGGCGTCGACGTGGTACTCGGGACCGACTTTATGATCCCAGCTGGGATCCGGTTGGACCTGTTTCACGGCGCAGCGCAATTGCCGCACGAAGTTCAAATCCCACTGATCAAGACCAAGAACATGATCGACAGCGAAGAGTACGGCTCCCATGTTAATGCCGGGCCACCCGAGCGTTTGGACATTCAAGCGCACGAGTGGCGAGAATATCGACTAGCGAAGCGCCACGTCGGTCTGGAGGAACACGTACTGTGGGTTCGTCGAACGAACAAGCTAATCCCGTCAGTAACGAGGTTTCGACGCGGACGGCCTCAGAGCATTCGATTGACCAACGTGTCTGATCGAACTGTGTACCTACCAGCACACGATTCGATCGCGATGTGGATTCCAGATGGGGATTTGCCGCGAGGTGAAGGCTATGTGAGTCTGGCTTCCGAGAAGTACCAAGACTGGCAAGTGTTGGCCTACGAAGGTTGTAGAGACCGCGAGCTCTTTCAGCGTGAATGTGAAATCTACGAGCAATGGCTTGCAACTCAGCCTTCGGCAGTTGATCGACCGGACTATCCAGAACCCAGTGGGGTGCTAGCACGGCCTCTTGAAGACTCGCTAATGGACTCTAGTGATCGTCAGACCTGTGCAGAGCGCTGGGCAATGATCATGAAGGAACGTGAACGAGTGGAGGCCTGTCTGGCGTCTGGGGTGACAGCCAGGGACTCGGCCGATGGTCAGCCTTCCGAAGAAACTTTGGACACTTACACGACAGCTCACGGCGGGGGAAATATTGCGAACGAAGCTTCGGTAGTGCGTACACACGAACTACTGAGGCCGGTAAACGTGGTACATACGCCAACGAGTGTTCGTGTCAAGTCTGGGGTGACCACGGAAGCGACAAGTAACAGCACTGGAAATAATGGAGTCACCAGTTTTGACGAAGTTGTCCCGGCCTTGTGTGCAGCAAATCTGCGAACGAGACATCGGTGGTTGATCCAGAGGATGCAGGCATCGCGCTGAAGGTGTTGAATACGGCACCGAGTGTTCGTTGCGAGATTGGTGCGAATGCCGAACTGTCAAGACAACGGCCGACCGAGGCGCTCTACAAAAGTCAACAACCCAATATGTCGGTAGCCCGCGCATTCAATATTGCGAACGACGACTCGGCAGAGGACCCAGAGATGGGAAACCAGGATGGGAAGGAGATGGACCCAGTACCGACTGTTGAAATCAAAGCGGATGCCAATGTTGAGTCAAGAGAAGAATCCGTAGCGGCGTTGGACGGAACATACATCTCGGTTGCTCGAGTGTTAACGACCGAAGGAAACGAAGCAACGGAGAATACGAGAAATGATTTCTACGAACACCCAGCTAACAACATTGGCTTGGACGACTACGCGAAGGAGCTGGCATTCCTGCCGGATCTGACCGAAGAGATCAACACGACAATTGACTACACTGCGCCTAATGTTGCTGATCCTGAGCTGTCGACTGAACGCCGAGAGCGTCTAGTCGCGACGCTAAAGAGCCACGAGCACATTATGATTGCTAGTGGTAACGCAGTGCCGCCGCCAGCCTACGGCGCGGTATGCGATATCGACACACAGGGGCACGCCCCAATTAAACAGAATACGGCTCCGATGTTAACGCCGGGCCATCCGGGCGTTTGGACATTCAAGCGCACGAGGGGCGAGAATACCGACTAGCGAAGCGCCAAGTCGGGCTGGAAGAACACGTACTGTGGGTTCGTCGAACGAACAAGCTAATCCCGTCAGTGACGAGGTTTCGACGTGGACGGCCTCAGAGCATTCGACTGACCAACGTGTCTGATCGAACTGTGTACCTACCAGCACACGACTCGATCGCAATGTGGATTCCAGATGGGGATTTGCCACGAGGTGACGGCTATGTGCGTCTGGAGTCCAAGAAGTACCAAGACTGGCAAGTATTGGCCTACGAAGGTTGTAGAGACCGCGAGCTCTTTCAGCGTGAATGTGAAATCTACGAACAATGGCTTGCAACTCAGCCTTCGGCAGTTGATCGACCGAACTATCCAGAACCCAGTGGGGTGCTAGCACGACCTCTAGAAGACTCGCTATTGGATTCCAGTGATCGTCTGACGTGTGCAGAGCGCTGGGCACTGATCCTGGAAGAACGTGAACGAGTGGAAGCCTGTCTGGCGTCTGGGGTGACAGCCGGGGATTCGGCCGACGGTCAGCCTTCCGCAGAACCTTTGGACACGTACACGACAACCCATGGCGGAGGCAATAACGCGAACGAAGCCTCGGTAGTGCGTACACACGAACTACTGAGGCCGGTAAACGTGGTACATACGCCAACGAGTGTTAGTGTCCAGTCAGGGGTGACCACGGAAGCGAGAAGCAACGGCACTGGATTGAATGGAGTCACCCGTTTTGACGAAGCTGTCCCGGCCTTGTGTGTCACCAAATCTGCGAACGGGCCATCGGTGGTTGATCCAGAGGATACAGGCATCGCGCAGAAGGTGTTGAGTACGGCACCGAGTATTCATTGCAAGATTGGTGCGAATTCTAAAATGTCAAGACAGCGACAGAACGAGGAGCGGAACAAAAGTCAACAACCCAATAT